>NC_048293.1:13775429-14075429 GCF_009762535.1 Notolabrus celidotus
CCTAAATGGATTGTAAACATGTCTACTGGCACAAAAACACAGGTTGCTTTCACGGCTTTCCAGGAGATGATGTAACATAGAGACTGCGTTTCAGTGAAAAGGATTCCTTTCCTCCAGACAATTAACTGTAGTGCCTTTACAATCAATCGCCACTAATGATTGCAGGGATTACATGAGAGGTAGTGGCAAAAGGGAAAATATTAGTGAATAATATTCATGTTTTCAGCTGCAGGACCTGATGAGAAAACATTTGTTTATTGCAGAAAAAGAAAAAGTCTTTCCCTGCAGGGCTTTCCTGTGGAGAAGGCAATTTGGAGAAGAAATGGATCAGTGAATATGTCTCTTTTAGAGCCATTAGGACTGGTTGATGCCTCACTGGTATGCAATATTAGAGGCAGCAGGTGATTTTTTTTGTTCTTCATTGGAAATGATGAGAATTCGTGAGCTTGGAGGCAACTGTTTAAGTTTTCGTGCGTGTGTTCACACGTGCGTGGCTATGTGCAAGCCTCTGATCGAGTGATTAATTCACACATCTCTGCAGCAGTGAAGGTTTCTAACATCACACTTGTTTGGCAGGGCTTTTCCAGTCTGCTGCATGGCTCCCTGTGTGCGTCTCACAGTCACTTGGCAATACTCTGAGAGTGAGATGATGGTGAGAGAGAGAAAGAGAGGCTAGGGGGGATCTTCTCTCTCCAGCAGGCTTTATTCTCACCTCCGTCTCCCGGGCTCCTCACACCAGCTGGAACTCACTTAATTATGCACCCAGTATGGTGCAGAGGTCACTATGGCACTAAGAAAAGTGACAGGTTGTGTACTTTTAGAAGTTATTTCATAATTTAAAGTCCTGTAAGTTACAGTCTAGGACAGGATTGATGCAATGATATACATGTTATTATATATATATATATAGGGCTGCCAAAAGATTTCTTAATTCATCCCAGAGATTCAATTTCAGTAATCAATTGCTTTTTTAATCCCATTTATATACTTCTGTTATTTTGCATTTTCACTGACGTCCAGTGATCCCTGGTTGATGTGACAACTTTTGCACTTTTCAGGAGTTCCACTTGGTTGGTCTCTGTGTTATACTGGTCCTGT
This sequence comes from Notolabrus celidotus, assembly GCF_009762535.1. Taxonomy (NCBI): domain Eukaryota; kingdom Metazoa; phylum Chordata; class Actinopteri; order Labriformes; family Labridae; genus Notolabrus; species Notolabrus celidotus. The sequence goes on from NC_048293.1 coordinate 13,776,528, forward strand.
GTGTGTGAAACTCATTGCAACAATGAGGCATATGACTGACTCACCATACCAACCTGAGGACTTACCTGAGTCTTCCATCATTTTGAATGGCCTGCTGTCTGTTGCCACCTTTTATTTACAGTCTATGGTTGCCACCAATTTGGCACTGGCTGTTAATTCATTTCATGTAGTCTCATCCACAGGTCCATGGTGATCAGCACAGTCCAAGTTAGTGCTCTGCTGGACTTTGTGATGCATTTGCCCACTGACATCAGCCTGATTTGCTGCACCTGCATGGTTGCTCAGACTTGAAGTACTTAGGTGATATTTTATTTGCATGGACTGAAATGTGGCATACTTATGGGAAAATAAGACAGCACATGATTAAAAAAATGAACCATTAACTACACACCTTATGCATCCCGATTGATGCATTAATGCTGACAGCACAGGTAATTACTCAAGGTTTTGCAGGAATTACATTTTTAAATTGTGCTCATAAGGAGAAGAGGAGAGGAGTTTTAATTGACAAAGTCTTCACTAACCAGAATTTGCACTAACACCTATCTACTAACAATCTATAGAACAGTTTCTGCTTCTGCAAAGTCAGGTTTTGTTTGCTTTAAATGATTGTTGGCACCATTGGAAAACTTTAGGTTGGAGAATATTTATGAGGTAAATAATGTCATAATATTGTGACTTACTCTATACTATACTACTATAATAATGTGGAGTGGGATAAACCTTTTCTGAGGAACAATAGTGTCTGTGGCCTCTATGCTCCATCTGGATTCTGCATCCCTAGGGTGCTGATACAGCTTTTAGTGAGGATTTTGTCTGTTTGAGAGCAGCAGTTCTCCGAACACAGTGCAGGAAAATCAGTTTGAAACATGTGCTCAATTTTGTTTATTTTCTGCTCATGATGCCGACCGGAGTTTATAGCTCAATAAATGTTTCATTTGTTGTAGCTAATATCTCTGTGCTGGTGTTATGAAGTGTGCGTTGGCAACTCCACAGCTAATCGTAACTGTCTTAATAAAACTAGTTATCAGACTAACCACATCAGTCAGTTTTACACTCTTTCTTTCACACTTCTTTCCTTCAGTCCAACTAAGCTGGAGTGAAGAACTAGTGAGCGGTATTTTATATAAAAAGTACTTTATTGATGTAGAGGACAGAACAGGAAAGAAACGTATGATTGAAAAAAAAACTGTGATATGTACTAATGCAGAACTTGAAGACAATAAAACTTATATTTATCTTCTGAGAGAAATTAAATGTCAACAGAAAATCTGAAATAAATCATGGGACAGAAATAACAAGGGGTCATATGGAAAAAAATGAAGGACATAGATCCACTGCAGAGGGAGCTTAGTATGCTGCTGATGTTCTACTAGCCCACAAGTGTCTGCAAACATAAGTACAGCAAAGGACAGCCTTTATGACAACTCACTCTGGGTGAAAGCATGCTTTGGTAGTGCTGTTCTGTGAGCCACCGCTCACTGTGACAGAACAGATTTAGAGTAAAAGGCTGGACAACTCAGCTCAGACACCCTGCAGCTGTCAGCTGTACGAACTATATATCAAAAAGACAAAAGAGTGAGCAAAATATGCTAATTTGGAGTGCTTTGAGACAACGAAGGATTTAAAGTTTGTTATGTCCAAGAAAAACAGAGAACCAAGGCCTCACATAATGAATCATAATTAAGCATTATGAAAAATCAGCTCCTGTTTCATGTCAAGAGATGTGGCTCTCTTCATTGCTGTCAGTGGAAACAAAGTGAATCTGAATCTGTTCTTCTTCTTGGAATTGCAGTAAAATAGCTGCAGCTATCGGGAAATTGCCTCCTACCTCCACAGTGTTAGAATGAAATACTTTCAGTATACATTCAGTACATTCCTTACATTCAGTACCTGAGAGGTATGCCAGGGTCTGATTATTATAGTCATGTTAAACATTATTTCCATCTATTGTAGAAGCTCTCTTTCCGTACATGTATTTTTTTTTTTTTAATCCGACTTTAGAGGACTGCATTGAACTGCTGAGACTCCTGGTGTGTTATTGATTGTTTAGATGACTGAAAAATATGTTGAATACCATCATGGTGTGTGAGATGTATTCAAATGAATCTCCTACTACTCTACAATATTAATTTATCTCCTAATATAAACAAATAAAGAGTTTTCTTTCATTTAGGAGATACATTTCACAGCCAGATAATGTCATTTCAAAAACCATTTTGCATCATAACCCAACAGTATTGAATACTTGCTTCTGATTTGTCAACAGTGATTCATTCTCACAGCAAAAGTGACACCAGGAACAACCTGATCACACATATTCTACATTCACCTCTGCCAGTTGACACTGTGGCAAAAAGGCAAGTCTCTCTTAGCATTGTAAATTAGTTTGCCTAACAACATAGAGGCTTTTTTTAGTGTCTGTTTCAGGCTGGTTGGCAGTCGGGAAATATTGACAGTTACTGGGCACAGATGTGAGAACAGCCTAAGGAGCTAACAGGCCCATAACATCTCTGAGAAGAAAAAGTGGAGCAAGCAACTGACATGTAATCAGGGCAATTACAGCAGAGCTGATGAGTATTTCTCTAAGCTAAGTTCAGAGTAACTGTAACTATTCATTTAGTGTAGTAGTGATGATGGGAACATTGTTAAAGCTGGGACCCGATTCTTGCCTGATTCTTGTACTAAGGTTCAAAACTGTTATGCTCTGAGAAGAAGGGCTGGATGAGGACAGAAATATGGGCGTAAATCTTTCTGCAGAGGTTTAGTGCACCTTGTGTGATGTAATGTTCAGTTCAATCAGAATGATCACAAATAAGCATGCATTTAATAACATAATAATGATGTTCAGTGAAATGTTTATTTTTACTGCAGGAAGGCTGATCTGTTGTCAGTTTAGAGTTACCCACTGTGAAATCATGGGGACTATTTTTGTCATTTTTAGCTGCACTATTACAAACATTTTTAAATCAATAGAATCCTGTTTTATTATTTATTTTGTAGTAGGTGTAGACTAGTTCATGTCTTTAGTTGGTAATAAGCAGTGTAATGTATAGTGAGCAGGTGGTTGTGGAAATTAGAAACCCAACAGATACGCTGCTTTGTGTCAGAGTCTTGCTCACCCTGTCAGGGTTCTAATTCACATAACCCTCCACCACTCACTATACATAATGCCTCACATAAGTCGTAATGCATTTTCAATATTGATGTTGTTATAGTCTTCAGTCTTGGATTATGGAGTAGAGCTTCAGCTGAAGTCGAAAAAGTTTGCTCTGTTGTAAAATAGTTTTAGATAACTTTTGAACAAGTTTTACGAAGTTCACTTCAGGTCTTTGAGAATAGTTTGACCATCTTGAAAACCCTCCATCACTTTTTCATCTTGGAGGTATCGTTATTATCTCCAGGCGAGATATTAATCTTTTGGACGGTCACCTGTGCGTCCGTCATTTTTTTTCCCTCACAGACCCAAACGTCTTTCAACAATGACAAGTGAGCCCGAGCCGCCTGATGACTGCTGAATCATTAATGACGCTATTACCGCCTGATACATCTTTTAGCAGCAGCTGTCTCATTTCGGAAGACTGGGCCAGTTTTTAATAGCTTCGTCTGGGGCCATTTTTGGAAAAGTGGCACAGAGTTTCAATTAGGAGTGAATGTTTCTGTACTTTCCCACTCAGAGTTCCACATAAAGCTTTACTTCATGGTTATTTATGCCTCTGATGCTCTCATTTAGACGGCTTTATTTCACTTCATTAAATCCCAATTACAAAACCTTGTTTCAGGAAGCTGTGACTTCAGATTGAACAGACCTTTCCTGACATTAATATGGAATAAATGCTTTTTATTAACTGGAAGCTGTTATATTGTCGTACTTCGCCTCTAGCTCTCTACCTCACTCTCCCCCATGTGACATATAGCGTGTATGTCTTGCCCTCAGAGCATAAAAGATAAGATGGACAAATGAAACACACCAACAACCAGCGGGACAAATTTGGCCACACGTGTGGAGCGAAGGGCAAACACACGGTGGCAAGACACACAAGTGTTCTCTTGATAATCATTTATAGAGAGCAGTAGCGAGGGGCAGAGTGCTGTTATCGCATGCTAGCAGCAATTTTCAGCTCTCGAAACCCCTCCATGCCAAGCTGCAAACACCATTAACTTGTACACGCAGGCGATATGATGTGCTCTTCCAGCTGCTGTGCCAAGTACTTCTTGTCTGCTGTCATCCTATAGGGAGATAATGAGTCATTCTTTCTATACTGCTAAACCCAGTCCAATGTCCATTATTAGAAGAGAACAAAAGGACTTAATCCTTTCCGTGTTGTTGTGTCTCAGGGGATTTGGGGAGTCCTTCAGAGCTGGATCGAACAGAGCTGATTTCAAAGCTTTTCTCTCCTCTTGTCTTTGCGCGGAGGGTTCATCTTCAAGGGGAGATTTTGTTGTCTCAGTGTTAATCTGCGGTGCCCTTTGTGTAAAACTCTTTATTCTCACATGTCGGCAAAAGCAGGCCCAAAGTACCGAGGCTCTGTTCGCAACACAGAGGGCAGATGTAGCTTCTTCCTCCCCTCATGTGAGAGATTTATCAACAAGAGTTGGAGCAGTAATTCTCCACAGTGGATGCTCAATAATTCATGCCAAGATGCACGCTAAAGCTTATGGTGAGAGATAGATAATTGTCTTGTATCGCAGCGCTCTCACCCTCCTCTCTGCTCTGCATTATGTGTGTTATTAAATCCATACACATCTGGGTGTTTTGTTTTAGATTTATGGGCCCCGTGTATGAATCATCCACTTAATGCTACGCCAGGGAGGATGATTACCTTTGATTGTAATGGTGGTTGAGTAAATGTGCTGAAACACGCTGCACTTTCCACTGGTTGTCCTCTTTTTACCCTGCTATCCACTCCTCTCAAAATATTCTGGATTTCTGCCGGACTATCACTTTAAAGGTTTAATATATTATATTTTTTAAAATACCTGAAAATTAATGGAACTATGATTTGTTGTGCTGTGTACTAACATTATCCAGAACGTTGAGTTCCAGCTCAGGAAAAGGAATACATTTATCGTCAGTTGACACTTTTTAAGGATAATTTTATTTTAACAAAACAAAGGGGAATAAACATTAATCAGAACAACTTTAATATGGTATCTTGTTCATAAACTTGATTTTTCCCTGAGATTTTCATTGGCAATATCATTCTTTTACAAGGGGGACTACAACTCCCATGATCTAGCACTGTCTTACAATGTCATCAAACCATGTTGACCTTTATTCTTCTGACTAAGAGATCTCTGAGGGTAGGTATTAGATATTTTGCTGTTAAGAAGACAAAATGTTGCTTAATTGAAAATTAAGAAGAACAATGGGTCAGGCAGGTATACTGTGTATTTCTAATTGAGGCTGTCAAAAAGCTTGAACGTCTGAACCTCTATTAAGTGGTCTGAAAAATGTGTTAGAGTGATTATTCTGTAAGCCTCTGCATGCACACTTTTCAACCTAATAATAATAATAATAATAATAATTTTATTTGTAGAGCACCTTTCAAAACCAGGTTACAAAGTGCTTTAAATGGTTAGCAAATAAAACAGGCAGATCATAAAAACACACAAGTCAAGATAAAGAAATACAACATATTTTAAAAGACATAAAATTCCCCTAAAAGAACTCTAAAGGAACAATTCTTTTAAAATATATTTCTGAAGACAGTTAAAATAAAATAAAGTCAAACTTGTATCATGTCATGCTATATTGTGTGAAATACTTAAGTATCATATCATATCGTATTGATTGAAGCACATCGTATTGTATTGAATCCTATTGTATCATATGGCATCATGTTGTGCCACATCCTGTTATATTTCACTTTACTATATCATATCATGTTGTATTGAATTTTATCGTAACCTACTGTATCGTATGGAATCGCAACATATTGTATCGTGTCATATAGTATGGTATTGAATCGAATCCAAGCGGCAAACTCCGGTCTCAAACAATGAAGCCAATGCGGAAGTGATATAAACTGCAATACATCGAAAATCCGCTTGAGGCTGGCTGCAGAAACACCGGAAACCACATAGACATGAATGGGAAAAAGACGATCTTTGCAGCATTAATAAACATGTTTACAGCCTGGTTCAAAAAACGGCTTGGCCCTACAACGCTAATCTCTCTAATGGCACACACTGAACGGGGGGTGAATTTTTTTCTAACGTGACGGTTAAGAAGATATTAAGATTATGAGTTTTGCCCAAATAAGGACATGACTGACGTGACTCCCGGTCGGGAACACACAGCCATTGGCTAAGAGGCTCACACTACGTCACACTCTGCCTAGTTGAGTTCCGCATTACCAATATGGCTGCTGCCGTCGATTTGCTTCAAAACAGCTCTCAGGAACAGATGGGTGACGTCACGGATACTACGTACATATTTTATACAGTCTATGGTCGAATCATATCGTATTGAATTGTATTTAAATGAAATGTATGGTATCATATTGTATTTGATGTGACAATCCTCAAACCTGCATTCCCTCTAATAGCTGGCAAGCAGAGACTCCACTGATTGTACAAAAGAGTCACATTATATGTAATCATATGAGATACTGACCCTGCTTCTCAGCCGCTTTATCAGTAGACACTTTCCTAATGAATAAATATTCTTAATCACTAGATTTAGTCTTCTTTAGTCTTCTTTAGTACTGCATGATTTGTATCATTTGATCATTGTAAAGGCGACCAATATGGAGAGAGCTCTATATCAATATAACAAGCAGTATAGCAAGCTAACATAGTCTAAGTAGCACAACACACAATGTAGGCCAAAAGCTGATAGAAGAGGATGTTATGTTAGCAGTTATTTGATCATAACCAAAGGCTAGAGGATAATCAGCTGTTCAAATTCATCCTGATCCACATCCGGTGGCAATCCTTAAACTTCTGTAGAGCTTTTTCAATCTGAACTCTCAATGTTTGGATCTCTCAGGCCTACCAAGCAGGGCTTAAAATAGTGTAATGTAAGCATGTACAGTATGCTTAGTTCAAGCTTTAAGAGCCTCTTTCCTCGGTATGGTAGTGGAACTTGAGCTCTGCTGCGTTAAATGATGAATGAACAGTGAGGGAAGGTGGAAAGAGAGAGGAGAGAGAGGGTCCACAATTGTGTTTGAACGGCCTGAGCTTCAGGACGGCATCATGCCGTGTGTCTGTGATTGTGATGTAGAGGGGTGAGAGGGGAGTATAGCCTATTTTAGATGACGGGGAGCAGAAGATGCTCCTCTAAATCAGAGTGTGTCGAGGCCATGAGTTGAACTCCAAAATGTACCTAATCAGCTTTGTCATACTCAAGAAGTGAGTGTGTATGTGTGTGTGTGCTTCTAAGTGTGCTTACGTACTAGTCGGATGCTTAGGGAGCCATAAAGAATTTAATAGCCAGCACAACAACCTTAGCAGCCACTGCACCGTGTATGATGTGCTGCTGATATTAAAGCTAAGTGTGCAAAATCAGGATTTTTTTATTGATTTGTAGTGGAACACAATAATGCAACAGCACACACTGCTCACATCAATATGGGACCTAACCTGGCTATTTCTGCTAATAAACAACCTGCTGAAGGACTTAACCAAACATAGATTCTGTAGAAAAAGATCACGTTTCTCCATGTCTGTGTTGGTAAGACTCTGTGAATGGATTTCTATATGTTTGTTTACAAATGTCGATGTCCTTGAGTGGCTCGGTGTTTGCTTGTTTACTCGTATGTGCTCTTCCTTTTGTAGCAGCCGAGTGGCGAGTCGAGCCATGCTGGGCCTAATTTCAGGCTGCCGTTGTGTGATGTGTGTAGTGTGTGTGGGTTCTCTGGCTGTGATGGAGGTGTGATGTTTATCTCTGTCTCTGGGGTGTAGCTGTGACAGCCTTTTTCAATTGGCCAGAGAGCTCCTTACTTAAGCCGTTGTAGAGGCTGAGTAAATCACTCCAATCCCTCCAATATGGAGCTACGTTCAAATACTTATTCAATGCATTTAACCTTTGACCTAAGCCCCATCTATAATCATAGTATAAGCTTTAAGGAGTGATTTCAACAGGGTGTCAAGAGTTCACTTTCTTTCAGGTTTTACATTTATGTCTAATCCCTTAGAGATTACACTAGGAGAATATTTAGATAAGAAAAAGACACATTTGGATGACCTTCGAGTTTATACCAAAAAGCATGCCTAATGCAATGATTGCTAAAAGTATAACATCAAAATGTATCTTCATTTGTCTTGTGACAATGCCAGAGTTAAATAGAAATGTATGACATTAGCAGCTCTAACTAAATGTTATCTGGAACACACAACTAGGTAACGTTTAACAGGGCTTACTTTAAATAACAATCACTCTGCTGTTTCCTTCAGATCTGAGTATTTTAGCCTCTTTTAGTTCATTGATTTGGTTTTATGGACTAACATTTTTCAGTTTTGATTCACTTTGTTTTCAAACGCAGCATTGATTAGCAGCCAACTAACTGTTGGGGGCCTGTACCTCATCAGAAGCCCACCCATGTAGCCGGACAGTCACCTCCTCAGAATTAACTATATGTCAAAACAACGCAGACCGCAAGCCCTGTGATTGGTCCAGTGGGTAGCATCATGTTTCCTGCATTTGTAACATTCTCCTCCGACATCTCCTCTCTCTTCTTCTTTGAAATTATTGAACTATGATAAACTGCTGTTCAACATTTATCATCTCCAACTCCAGCTTAATAATACGTTCTGATAAAACACACTTGGGGTCGCCATGGTTTCCTGTGCACAAACAAGCAAAACATGGAACAGAGCTGGAACCTGGAGATATGATTAGCACAGAAATCATTCTGCAAACTAGCAGTAAGACACGCCAACTCACAAGTATGTCGTGCTCTCAGTCTCGAAAGTGTCGGCCACTACAGTGTAGAAACAACCTCCTTTCATACAGACACGCACAGTCTGAAGCAGAAAGCCTGGGTTAACAGAGACAGATGGTAACCATCTTCATGATCCTTGATCATGGTATCTTTACCTGGGGCTTCAGACTACGTAAAGCTAGAAAAGAAAGCTGTGTTCTGTTCAGTTTCTTTCTGTGTGCAGCCTTTGGTGCTAATGTTTCTCCTTGTCTGTTGGATCCATTAAAATGAAACTGTAATTTTCAAACTTTAAATAGCTCCTGTAATAATTGAAAATTACTCATTGTCCTGACATTGGCTGTTTTTCTCTTTTAAGGCTGTTGTAAAAGACAGAGGGCAACTCATTTTCACATTTATTCCATTATTTTATTTGAACCTTTAACAAATCTTTGTCTGCCCCCTCCTCAGATTGAAGACATTGTGACACGAATACAAGATGAGAATGCAGGAGGTGTATCCATCCGGACTGTCAAAAGCTTCCTCTCCAAGATCCCCAGTGTGGTTTCAGGTAAGTGTGTGTGTTTAGATGTGTGTGTGTGTGTGTGTGTGTGTGTGTGTGTGTGTGTGTGTGTGTGTGTACATGCCTGTTAACTGTACGAAGCTGCCTGTGACTGACTGCTGTGACACATTTTCACATTATGCATTTCCTCCTGTGATTCTTCCTTAACTAGGGCTTGCTCTCCTTGATGTGATGATAATTGTGTGTATGTGCTTGTGTGTGTGTGTGTGTGTTTTGTTGCCTCACCCTACGAGACAGAATCAGTAAAGCAAATATGACCTTTTGGGCTCATTTAAATTGCAGCTACTACGGTTGGAGGCGGATGATGTCTTTGCCGATAAGACCTCAGCACTGAGGAGACGGCCTGCGGTGTGAAGCTGCCCTTGTCACACTGCAGAAAAGCTTTTTTTCCCCTCCCTCTCTCTTTACTATCTGTCCCTCTGTGTGTACGCACTGTACGCCTTAATGTGTCTGTGTGTGGATGAGTCACCAGTGTTGGATGAGGGGGACACTCCTGTTCTCCCAGAGGTTGTTTTGGAGTCACTTTTTCCCATGGCTCCCTCAGGCCAGATGGCCTCACGATCTCACTCTGCCAATGACACAGACTGCAAAAATACTTTGCTGTCCAGGATCAGAAATAGAGAGAAAGACTGTGGGGATGAGACACCTGTTAGCTTACATTGTGATATCTAGTTGACTTCAAACATAACAGAAGCTTCCTTAAAGCTCATATCTGTCTATGATTTACAGATTGTACAAGAAACGTACACCAACCGCTCACTAATGAGCAGGCTTTAGTGTTTGCAAGAAAAACAGTCCTATGGAGAGCAAAAGCAGGAAAACAATCTACAGTGATGACAACCCAGGTTCCATCTAACATAATCGAACAACAATGTATTCATCTCTATAAACAGATATCTGCTTGCAAGTGCAGTTTACAGTCCATTGGATCAAAAACTTCAACCTGAGCAACAAATCTGCCTGACACTGTGTCACAAAGGCCAATCAGCGTTTAGATTTCCTGACTCCCTCGAATGAGTTAGAAGTTGATCTGACTTTCATTCAACAGGCATTTCAAAGCTGTTGTCTTCTCCTCTTGAACAAGTTTGTATTTTGACTTTTTACAAATGGAAATCATGATGCTATTGTGGCAAACTTCAGGTCCGTCGTTTGCAGGTCATATACTGGTTAACTGTGGCCACACCTGAACCCTGAAAAGTTGGCTATCGTTCCCTGCAGCATGGTATTATTGTCATGAGTTAGCGGATGGACTCCGAGAACGGTTGATTTAAGCTCTGTTGAAATGATTGCAGTGATACTTCTAACCAGTGGCCTTCTTTGAATTCCAGGTGCAGACATTGTTCAGTGGCTGATGAAAAACCTGACTGTTGAGGATCCAGGTATGTCACTGTCCTACAAGTAAGCACAACACAGAAACGTGAATAACTGAAGGAGACTGTAGTTTCATATCTGTCTGTATGTCTTCTCTCATGTCAACAGCTGAAGCTATTCACCTTGGGAGTCTGGTCGCTGCACACGGCTACATCTTCCCCATCTCCGATCACGTCCTGACACTAAAAGATGATGGAACTCTTTATCGTTTTCAGGTAATGAAAACTCAACCATTGGACAGCTCTTGATATACTGTATGTTTGGAGGCCTTTGAGTATGGACTGATAAGGTGAATGGGGCAAATGTTTATCGCGTGATGATAATGAACGCAATCCTTTCTAAGCTTATTACTCATCTAACCAAGGTCGGTACTGTAGATCCCTGCTGGACACTGCGTCAGAGCGGAAAGTGGGCTGCAAAACGGGGGCCCAGAGGCAACCCGTGCAGCCTGTCAACGGGGTGTTATTTCTTGCTCCATCTGATCCAGCATGAACTCTGACAGGTCCCTCTGACAGCTACGGGGCCTGCTCTGCTCTGACTCATTACTGTGACTGACCCATTAGCATCTCATTCTGGCCGGCCGTGGTAGCCTCCCCTATGGGAGGCACTGAGCCGGCCACACGCTGGCTCTGCACTTTTCCCTGTTACCCATCCTGCCCTGCCCTCCCTCCCCTCCATCATCTACTTCTGAATACATTTATCCTCACCTCTATTGCTCAGGATTAAAAGCCATTATTGTGCCTGCGCAGGAAGGGCAGCGTGTGTCACACTTGCTCATTCAGCGAGGGCTAAAAATACTCTCTCTGATGTTGTCGTGATGCAACAGGCCCACGTCATCAGAACATTCAAACAGTCCACGGTGCATTTGAAATGCTTGGATTATAGACAGGGGGATGTTTCTTGGTCTATAAATAGCCCTATTTGGTGGAAGACCTAGATTGAATAACCACTCTCTTCTGTTGTTTGTCACAAATTTGCGCACATACTCTCTAAATTTAGAATGACAGTAATGATACAGGATGAGAGCATGATAACCCCCTTTGTTCATTATATTCAAACAAGTACGTTCATCAGCGTCAGCGTTAGCTCTTAGGCTAATTACCATTATGACAAATGTGTTTGAGTACCACCAACTTCTAACTCTGCCCTGTTATTAAGAATGCATGATAGATGGGAGTGATCCATTATTTATAGGCTCTGGAAAGAACTTTGAATGGATAATATCATTTTGCAAAAGACAATTAAATATGGAGAGAGAGAATATAGCTTCTAATACTCCCCAGAGAGTTATGTGCAGCAAACGGACATCATGAATCATCATCAAAGAAACGAGTCGTCTTTTGACTTTGTGCAGAAGTGTGGAGGGAGCAAGGGTGATGGAAGAAATAAAATTCCAACATTCATATAAAAGACTATTATGGGTTACTTTCAAAAGGACTTCATGCTGATTTCACGAGCAAATAAACAAAAGCTGTGTCTCTTTCATCCCTTCCTGTTTCATCAGTCTCCTTACTTCTGGCCTTCAAACTGTTGGGAGCCGGAGAACACAGACTACGGTGAGTCACACACTGTCTCTTGATTTTCTAGCCTAATTCTTCAAACCAGTAAGATCTTCCTGTAGCCTTTGGCTGTCCCATTTCTTCCAGAGCTGAAAGACAACTCTGCAGAGCTGTTGTTGACACTCACTGAATATTGATCCACAGGGCCATTCCCTGTAATGTATCTGTCCCTGAGGAACCCCTACTACAGTCCAGAGGGATAAGATTAGCCAAACAAAATAAAGGGACAGTCACTGATATGAGCACGTATCCATTCTCTGTAGCCAAGACCTCAGCACCATCCATTGAAGATATTCTGTTTCTTTGTTTTTTGTAGTTAGAAGGCAGACATCTCTTCCAACAAACGTTTTATGCTTTCCTCTTTCTCTTTTTATCCCTTCAGCCATTTACCTTTGCAAGCGCACCATGCAGAACAAGGCCAGGCTTGAGCTCGCTGACTATGAAGCTGTGAGTACGCTACATTCTAGTTTAACCATTACCAGGAATCTCTTGTATCTGTCCTATCACGTGTGCACTAACTTTAACATTGTAGCACTCTGAATTCCTGTTTTTCTTTCACTTGCTGCTGAAAACAAAAGAGCTAAAACAGAAACAGAGTCCTCTGGTACGTCAAATTCCAAAATTTGCTTAGTCAAATTACAGACTTTCAAAAAGAAATCTGTCAAAGGCAGTTGTTCTTTCACAGCAGAAAACAGCACCGTCATTTACCAGCCACAAAACATTTGCAGACACATCCATAGGCCTACCTGGAATCAGCAGATCAATACAGTCTCAAGAGGGGCATTACTGCAGTGCTTATCTCCTGCTGTTATATAAAAGCAATGCACTTCAATATTCTAAATTACTCTGCAACTATTGTCCAGTACACTTCCCTTCTCGAACAATCAGGTCACGTTATGACTCCAGGCCTTGCTGCTCCCACTGTGTTCGTGCCTGATAACTGGTACTCACAATTAAATCTGTCTCTGTAACAAGGCCATGTGCTGTTATTTTGACAGATGCTGGTTAAGGGTGTCTTTTAAAGTACACACTAGATTGTGTGCAGCATTTATTTGGGATCCTTGGAGCTTTATAAAGAGCATTTCATTTTTATGAAATCTGAATGTATCAATTAAGTTGCCCTTGCATTGTACTTATGTGTTTGTTGTGTGGGCAGGTCAGGAGCCTTGTTGCTAATTTCTTCCCACTGCTCTTTTATTAGCGATGATGGTAAAAACAAAAACAATTAACATAGCTGTTCTATTTATAATTAGATTTCAATTGGTCGCTCACAATGTGTTGGTCCAAACTTTATTGCAGCAGCAGCACATTGTCTGTGTTTGGCGCCCAGGCTCAAACCTCATCACTCCTCCCTCATTAATTTAACATGCAGAAGTTCAGGAGGGATGAGCTAATATCTTGAACCCCCCATAGTCGGAGCCTGCAGGTGGATGCTGGGGAGGTGGTGGGGCTGAAAGTTTGAGCGGTGCAGAGACAGAGACTGGAAATCTATCAGCTTAAATAGACAACTTAATAAGGAGTCTACGTTTGTCAGGTGGTTGCGATGATGACCCATTCCAAATGTGAAAATGGTGCAGCTCAAGTTTCCCGCCTGGACTACCTCGCGGGCGTCACTCCATTAAGAGTGAAAATGAATCATATAGATTAAAAGCCTTGTAAACCAAATTCTTAAAACCTTCAATCATCCATATTGTAACCAGTGACTGAGTGTCAAGACTTCTCAAATTACTTTGATTATTCAACAAGATGTCTAACCCTCCACCTCCAAGTGAAACACCAATTGTTTCAGGGTTTTTTAAACTGCCTAAAACACCAACACCGCCTGGCAGCAGCGGCTTAGCAACTTGTTCAAGGACACATTTGTTGAGAGGTCGTCTCATCGCAGCATCAATAATCCAAAGTCAAGGCACGCCATCACACTGAATGGATAATGTAATCATCTAAAGGCCTTGAATTCAAATAACCTCCTCCACTAACGGCGCATCTGATTGGCTCCTGCAGGAGAACCTCGCCAGGCTGCAGAGGGCCTTCGCCAGGAAGTGGGAATTTATCTTCATGCAAGCTGAAGCTCAAGTCAAGTGAGTACCATGTTAATGTGATTCACAACATGCCACCTTCTGACATGGGTGGGACACACGCCGCCTGTCAGGTTACAGAGATGTAGGTTTATATATTCATATTTATATATATGCTAACCTTTAGCTTCATGCATGACCTGAGTGTTATTTCCCAGAGGAAGAGAAAATGCTTTGTGTGCCTTTTCAGTTTGGTATTATGCCAATGCATTCTCATCAGTAATGCTCTGCTTTGACCCGAGGGTTCTGACATTAAATACAGTGAGAATTCCCTCATGGACTAAAAAAAAAAAACACACATTTGTGCCAACTTCTATCTCTTAGTTAGACTTCCATCTGGTGGCTCACATGTGTAAGCACACCACTGATATCTTCTCACACTCAGTCAGAGAGAAGCTTCCTTTATGGTCTATAAAAACCCTGTAAAGTCAAGTCATTGTTTGTTGTCAGCTGTTTTGTAATATTGAAAGCAATAAGTCATCTTATATCTGGGGAGTAAACAATGCTGAGGCGGATCAGTAAATGTCAGTTATATAAGAGCTCAGCTCCAGCAGCTCATTCAGA
Organism: Notolabrus celidotus; assembly: GCF_009762535.1. NCBI lineage: Eukaryota > Metazoa > Chordata > Actinopteri > Labriformes > Labridae > Notolabrus > Notolabrus celidotus. The sequence goes on from NC_048293.1 coordinate 13,791,544, forward strand.
CATTGTTCAGTGAGGTGAGCAGACAGGTTAAGACACACACACTTTGGCTTTTGCTCTCAAATCTGACGTGTTATAGTTATATGTGCGCTTGTAGGAGTGTGACTTAATTCTGTGACCTGTTTTTTTGGGGGGGGCATTGACCTGATATTCCAGGAATGTGTGCTATATTTATGAATGCTCTGTTTTGGTTGTTCACAGGATTGATAGGAAGAAGGACAAGGCAGAGAGGAAGATCCTGGACAGCCAAGAGAGGGCTTTCTGGGACGTCCATAGACCAGTGGTGAGTTAAGGATGAAATTATGAGAGAAGAACGTGAAAGAGAAGAAGGGTGAGCTGCTTCTACAGTGTTTGATATAAATAAACAAAACAGAATGAAAGTGAAGAAGGTCAGTTTTACAGACAGACAATTTGAGTGCATAACAGCACATTCAGCTCTACACACTGTTCAGCTTAGACCCCTGTTCAGTCAGAATCAGACTTGTCGCTCTACAGACTTTGCTCTTTGTGAGCGCGGTTGTGCTGAATAGAGAAACAGAACCGTGTTGTGTTAGTTAGACATAAACAACCCATGCTGGAGGAACACTTTTATCTGACCCAGAAACAACGCTCTGTGTCTCCTGCCACCTCCCACAGCCAGGCTGTGTCAACACCACGGAGATGGACATCCGCAAGTGCCGAAGAGAGAGGAACCCACACAGGGTGAAAAAGGTGAGCAGAGGAGACAAAGCTGGTGAGATACATGACATGTTAGCTACAGTAACTTTTACACTATTATCTCTGCTCTGGTTTTTAGCTAACTTCTCATCCTACAACAGTCCCACACAAAGCCAAAGCCAAACACAGAGGTCATAAATCCATCCCCCATTAATGCAGATTTTTATTCTGCAATAATAATATTTGAATAGAAAGTAAAGTAGAAGAAGAAGAAAATAGGAGTTCAGGGAAGCATGTATTGGATGGTAATCCTTACATTTGATTCAACCAGATACACTTTGTACTCTAAAAACATACCAAGCTATAAATCCCCATCGTTTTTCCAGGTCATGTCAATCAGTCCTGATTTCATCCTTTGAAATTTAGTGGCTTAGAGACATTTAAAGAGAGGGTGCCAAGTCCCATAAAATCAAAAGGCTTTATCCTTTAAGGCTGTTAAGAAAGCTTCAAAAAGGTTCATGCTTGTCACAGCGTTCACCCACTGATTTAGAGTTGGAGCTGTCCGTGATCCCTGAGGTCTCTGTTGGCAAATCGACAGGTGGATCATCGATGCCTTGTACCCCGGTGTAAAGGACACTTAAAAGTGTAATGTCTGAAGATGGTGAGACCCAAAATGTTGTTTTGAATGTGCATGAAAACAGATTGAAGGTGTTCCCATCAGCAGGCCTTACCTTTGATGGTATTAAAATAAACACCGATACCATAGATGCTTCATTCAAACACATTATATTCTATTTGTTTGTTACAATCTAATTCTAAAAGACATTCAAGGAGTTTGTTTGATCAATGTTGCCAGTTAAGATGGTTTCACTATCAATAGAAGATTATTTTTCAAAAAGTATTTTTCTAAAAATGAGTCTAGAAAAGAAGGTCACCTTATAACCAGGGTTGTCCTATATTCTGGCCAATACGGTATTATGCTTTGCATGTCCAACATGTGACTACTGCCTGTATAATTACAACTATTTATACCATGTGTAACATTTGTACTTACCTATACATTTTATGCTTCTTTTATTCATCCTTCTTGCTTATATAACTGTGTTGCTGCAACAACCCAATTCCCCTGGGGATCAATAAAGTATTCTCTTATCTCATATTTTTAGCAATTTTTATCACAAAATTACACAAAAATACGTTCATTTGTTGCAAAAGGTTTTTACATGTTATTTGTTTGAATAAAATAAAGAAAATTGTTGATATGTTATATTAAAAATTGCTGTACTTAAAATTATTTTAAAAAGTTTGTCAGCTAACAGAATAAATAAAGACATCATGAGAGAGAAGCTAGAAAAAAAAGACTATCACAATACATATTAAAATTACATGTAGCCGACAGTTTGGCACCTTGTGTGTAATGTGTAATATAAAATGTACGCTTAAATTTTACTTCACAGAAAAGTGACATAAAAATATCCTGGATTTATTTTTCTGAATTTTTTCTCCTTCTTCCATATGATATCAGATCATACTCATAAATTGTAAACCTTAAAAAATACAGAGGGCATCATGCCAAGATCCCACAGAACCTACCTGACACTTATCAAACGGCAATATTATTCTGTATCATTAAAACTAAACAAAGTTTACCACGCCTAACTTTCCATCTCTGCCAGTCGGTTTATGGGGTACCAGACGACGGACAGAGCCAGCCGAGCCCTGTTCACATCAGCTCCCAGCCCACCAGGAAGACCACCAAAGAGGACGTTCAGAAGGAGGTAAGTGACAGTCGACACAGAGGCCATTACTGAAATCAGCCTCAGCCATCCATCATGATGACAGACAGGGACATAGACTGATGAGCTGCTCTCTTATTTAGCTTCCTCATTACTCTCTCTCTCTCCGTCAGATTACCTTCCTGAACAGCCAGCTGGACAGACACTGTATGAAGGTTTCCAAAGTGGCAGACAGTCTGATGAGTTACACTGAGCAGTTCATGGAGTATGACCCCTTTGTGTCAGCCACAGAGCCTTCAAACCCCTGGATCAGTGATGACACGTCCTTCTGGGACCTGGAGGCAAGGTGAGGCTTGGGCTGATGGAGACCTCAGTGAAGGCACATATAGCTCTGTGTACAATATGAGGAAGACTGACTTGTGATTTGTGAATAATAAGATGATTTAATCTGGTGCTATTTATTTTATCATTTTATTGCATTTTGCACTGAGAGCAGTCGTGACCCAAGCCAACAGCGTGTGAAGAAATGGGGCTTCTCTCTGGAGGAGGCGCTAAAAGATCCAGCAGGACGAGACCAGTTCCTGAAGTTCCTGGAGTCAGAGTTCAGCTCAGAGAATCTGCGGTGAGGCTCTCTAAATACCTTTCCTACAGCTTTTATTGTCAATATTATTAGATGCCACTGGATTGAGCGCATATGTCTTTTTCTTTCTTTTTTTTTTGCTCTGCAATGTTTTTTGTTTTCAGTTTTTCTTCATTCTAAAGACTGACTCCGAGGCAAAGATATTTACTCTCAAAACCTGAAACAAAAGACTAACACAACAACGTTAACATTGCTCTGCCCATGCTAAATTTTTACAGGTTCAACTGTTTACTATCTAGTTCTCAATTCTCATGAAAATATGCAAAAAATGTTCTTTTTTAAATAATCTGCAGACCCAAGAGGTCAAAAGTGTTGTTACCGCAATCATTTTCAGGCTCTTTAATATAGCTGGGCTATGTTAGCATTGATCTGTTGTCTCTTTACAATAGGAGAAAGTCCTGATTAGATTTTCTGGCATCACTCTGCCTGAACAGGTTTTTGTGATACTGCCAATTCCAAGGAAACACTCGGCCACATTTCACCCAGTAATGATGTACTTTTACTCCACAGTTATCCAGCAAGTGTAGTTACTATGATTTTACAAATAGTCAAACAATTTCACGAATTTCAAGGAGATATTTCATTTAAAAAAGTTGACCTATGGGATGTCAGTTTGGCTCAGCAGTGAAAAGTGTGGAAAAGCATGTTCCTTGTACAGAGGCAGCCACCCTCTCAAAGCAGCTGTATAATCTCTGTTTTAATCTACACCCTCTCTCGCTCACATGATTCCTACCCTCTACTGCTCTGTCTCTTCATGAAGGCATGAAAAGCAGCAAAATAATCTTAAAAAATAGACTTGGTGCCAGAGTTTTAAAATGCTGCTTTTATTCTTTTAAGATGCAGCACCAAAATCCATCCGTAATATATGTAAGGGATAATGTAGAGTGAGCAGGTTGTTATGCGAATGAGAATCCCAATAGGGTGAGTAAGACCCCGACATGAAGCCGAGTGGTGGTTTTGAAATGAAGTGGACAGCTGGCTTAGCATTTTTTTCTACATTTCTGTGTATTTCAGGCGAGTTGTTACTAATTAAAGTCAGTGCTGTTGTAGGTTCTGGTTAGCGGTGCAGGATCTGAAGCGGCGGCCGCTCCAGGAAGTGTCTACCCGGGCTGAGGAGATCTGGCAGGAGTTCCTGGCCGAGGGAGCACCGAGCTCCATCAACCTGGACTCTCACAGCTACGAGCGGACCAGCCAGAACATCAAAGACCCCGGACGCTACAGCTACGAGGACGCTCAGGTGGACTGTGGTGTTTGTTTCTCATGGCTGAAATCACATCACACATACATGTTCACAGATGCATGAAAACACGCTTTTACAGTTTAAAAAAACATTAGAAACACACTGTGCTGGGACACCTGCGTCTTTATACAGAAATATAACCATTACTTCTCCAGCGCTGCACAGAGAGCTGAATAATGGAACAAAAAGGTGCTGAAGCTGTAGAACTGAAAAGCTGCTTTCACTGAGTTTAGATGAGTTTCTCCTCCTCCTCCTCCACGTTCCTGTTTACACACAAACACACACAACAGCCCTTTATTTCCTCTCCCATCCACTTGCCCACAGAAACACTGAACCCCTCCACCCCACTCATGTTACTAAAGTGATTGAATGAGAGGCCACAGCGGAGCAGGAAAGGAGAGGAGAGAGGAAGAATGACGGAGTGTGTTTGTGCCAAGGCCTAATGAGGCGAGTAATGCCATGAATAGGTTGTTCACTCGGTTCACCATGGATTCCTCTGCTTCAGAGTGGGTCGGTGATGTGTGACGTGGAACGCCTCTCACTGGAAGGACATTACTCAGCTCTGTCTCACATATCAGCACACACAGTTTGCATCCCCGCCTCTGAATCACAAATACTTACAGTACATTGCATTACATATTTTAGATCTCATTTAATCCTCTACTAATGGTTTCCCTCTTCATGACCTTTTCTCCAAGCCCAACACACACTCATGAGCTTTTCTTTCTGTTGCAGGAGCACATATTCAAGCTAATGAAAAGTGACAGCTATGCACGCTTTTTGCGATCCAACATCTACCAAGACCTCCTGTTAGCCAGAAAGAAGGTGAGCTGCACTCACTGACCCCTATGTCACCTCTCTCTTTTGTTGATACATCACCCTCCTTGGTTTGGTTTTGGTTTTTAATAACTGAACACACATTCCAGGTCCATATCTGTTGTATGTTGGTAGTTGGAATATGCTTTCAGGGCACTGTGTTGGCCGCTGAAGTGCAATATTACAACCTCCAGTGGTGGAATGCAGTCAGGCATAAGTACTTTAACGATGTATTTCAACCTTGTAGTAGATTATTCTCCTACTCAATTTTGCAGACAAATACAGCAATTATAATTCAATGTGCATCACTGACTGTATATAAAGATAGACATTTCTATCACCTCCCTTGTACAAAAGTGATGCCAAAAAACCCCCAATACAGGCACTGACAATGAGTCTGAGGAGTAGGAATTTGCTCACGTAGTCACACTGTTGACAGCCCGCCTCTTTTTTGTTTTTTTGTTTATTTGATAGACAGCTGAAGAGAGACAGGAAATGCAGGGAGTAAAGAGTGGGGTAAGACATGCAGCAGGTGGTGGGGGCCGGGAGCCGAGCCGGCGACCTCTGCGACGAGGCCTGTAGCCTCTGTATGTGGGGCACTTAGACTGCTAGGCCACCAGCGCCCCTCAGCCCACCTCTTTTGTTAACCAAACACACATCTAACTTACCAATAAAGAGCACAAATCCCCTTGGTCAGTACAGGCTTCAGCAGAACAGATCTTTGTGTTTGTTTAAAACACACACTCACGGTTACAGAACGGTCAGTGGCACTTATGTTAGTGTCTGATATCAGGCATCTCGCTGTTCCTTCCTTACTCTGTTAATCTGGTGCACACAGTGCTGCAGGAGCTGCATTTGTTAACAGAGCTGTCAATCATGGCTTATTCCCATTTTTTTGGCACCAAATAACTCTGTGAAATAGGACACAGTCTTTTATCTGGAGTAGGGATGTACATTTTAAGTATTTTCCGTGGTCGATTTTTGGAAATGTTAACGATCAATTATCGATTAATTGATAAAAAAAAAACATTATTATTCTTACGTCAAAAACAATGCCAAATAGGTTGTTTTCCCCCTAGATTGTATTTTCTACAGCAACAAAATGCATCTAACTGACGGGATTGAATACGGGCACACGTTTGATACGCAGATTATCAACGATCAGGCTCATTAAATTATTCTCCGCGGACATAATCTTATAAAGTGAAGGCTGAGACTACTAACAGAAAATTAATTCAGACTCACAGAGTCTAGTTTTCTGTCTACTCATTCTTATTGAGAAAAATAAACATGTGTATTCGGTCAGGTGTCAGCCAGGAGCGCAACCGGGTCATAATCAGTCCCGCTGGAGAAAAGCCCAGACGGCTCTGATGTTGCTGATTTGCAAACATAGCGTACCAGAATTTCCCACCTGTCTGTTGCCTTCGTATCCATAGGTGGGAAATGTCCTGTTTATAGTTGTGAACCTTTGTGTCCGTGTTGTTGTTGGCAGCAGTTTTGTATTGATCCTCTTTTAAAAAGCGCACGTGGAGACCTGACGCACAGCCGCAGCCGCCAGCTGAGCGTCTCCGCTGTGCGCAACACCTTTACCAATTGAATCACATTGCAACATGCTTTAAACTTAAAACACCTCCCTGATAGATGAGTGTAATATGAGACCACATGATGTTTGTTCCACGTGACGGAAAATTGATAACAAAAATGTGTGTTTCGAGTAATTTCTTAACAATCAATGAATCGATAATCGATTAATTGTGGTCATCCCTAATCTGGAGTCTATTAAAGGGGGACAAGGTTAAAAACTGTCCTCTTGCATTTGCCATTTTTTTCGCCATGTGAAGTTTGCAATCCTGGAAGCTACAGGTAGGCTATGATAGTTGAGCTCAGCTAACTTTGACGGTTTGGAAGTATGGGCTCACTACCCATGACCAATTTGCCTGCAGTCATGCCAGCTCATTCTTTTCAATCAAACCAGCTCTCCACAAAGGTAACAATTACTTTATCGTATGCCTCCGTTGCTCCGTACCCTGCCGATTTAAAAACCAGACATGATCACCACATACTTGTGTGTCGATGTGTCCGTGTCGCGCAGCAATTCTCCGCCGATACGCTTGAGGGCAGTGTGTTCTCTCTGATAGCCGGTCGCCTGCTACGATCTCTGTTTACTTTTCCACAGAGATTCAGAGCGTGTTATAGTAATCTACAGCTGATACATGTTGCTGTTTATCATACAGACATGATTACAGGGAATAATAGAGAGGAGGAGATGAAATACACGGCTGATGTGCGGCCGATTGTCCGGGATCCCGGAAGTGCACGTCAGCTACGTGCGTAGGCCTCTGTGTAGGTATGGGAGCTACGCGGACCTCTGGTGTAGGCTACGCCGTCAATTCAACACAGAAGTATAAATCACATTCTTTTGATTTTGCGAACAGAAACTAACGGTTTTACCTCACCTTACGGTCTCTGGTATCAACAAGCAGAAGCAAAATATGCCATAACTCTTTTGGGCATGTTTGTTAAAGTTAATAACCCTTGTCAAGGGGTTGTTATGGGTTTTTTACCAATCAGAATCAAGCATCTTAATCAGCTGACAGAGCAGTAAGAGAGCCCGGTAAGAATTAAAAATCAACACTTTGGCATAACTCATCATGATAAGAACTTTAATAACAGATACCATGTTTGAGAAAAATGTATTCGCTGTGTATTTTGATATTGAGGTTTGACCAAAGTCCCATCTGTTAACATAGAAGAGGCAGGGTTTCTGACCTATGCTGCATCTAGTCAGTAGGGGGAGCTCTAAATCTTTTGGCTTCACTTTTGAAGAACCCTAATGTCATTCGTCTTTTAATGCACTCCATATGTATGAATGTATGTATGTATGTAAAACTAGCCCCCATCCTATGCTTACATACATATCATACATTCATGTCTTAATGACTGTAATCCTTTGATAGAGTGTGCATTATTCTAAAATGGACATTCTGTAGTAGAGGCAGATCTTTTGTATAAATTAATGTCATATGTTGCTAGTTAGTAATGTTTTTAGGATATACAGGGAGAACACAAGGTATTGCAGTGTTTTTGAGATGCCCTTTGAGGTTATCGGATTACAAGTTTGCACTACAAAGGGGGTTATTTTAATGTCATTCAATGTCAATGGCAGCATTCATTAACTGTTCAAAAGGTCTGCTAATAGGTAATATGATTCTTTGATGAGAAAGCTGACAGAGCAGTCAAAAAGGCAAACCCACTGAGCCCAAGATGCAGGTGCAAGGAAACTACTAAATAATGTAAAATGTCAAAGGAACTGTTTTAAAAAACATGACATCATATGCCAACACAGACGAACTGCTGAGTCAAAGAGGAACAACAGCCATTTAGAAAAGAGGTACATGCACTTCATACTGTAGACAGAGAGGAAAAGTGTGTTTTTCATTGTTAGTTTTTGTTCTTACCTGATTTTTTTTAGTCTTACACATCCAAATATGTAGCTGTTTTTGTGTAATCTGGAGCATTTAAGCAAATCACAGCTGCCTGTGTTCATGCTAGCCTCTCTGCCCTCTCCTGTTCAAACACTGCTCCTCCTGCTGGCCTGTCACTGACCCCGCTCCATTTTCTAAAAATGCAACTCCCACATTGTCCGCGGCCTTCTTTTTGCAATGCTTGGCCTTCCCTTTTTGTCCCCCTACTTACCACATCACCCCCGTTCCCCTCGCTACACCCGTACCTGACCCAAACACTCACCCTGCTTCCCCCCCTCCCAAAACAGCAGCCAGCAGACACTGAGCAGGGCCGCCGCACCTCCTTGGAGAAGTTCACCCGCAGTGTGGTAAGTCATTTGGAGCTGGGGCTGTTCATATCACAAACCACACTGGCTGGCTCACTATCAGTGGCTTTTTAACCATTTTACACTCTATTGTGGCTCTTTGTATCTGTAATAGGATGTGTTTGTGAATAACACGCTAGTTACATAAACGTTTACTCTAATATTTAGAATTTTAGGTAAAACAGCACCCTGTCTTTTTGAAACTTTGTGTGATTTATGTAGCTAATTCAGTGTCTGAGTCTAGTAATGTGTTTCATTTGATCTTCTAGGGCAAGTCACTGACGGGGAAGCGCCTGACAGGCCTGATGCAGTCATCCTGACACCTCCTGTGCTGCAGGGCCACAGACGGACCCTGTAGGGGGGTCGACAGCCGCACAGGGGCCCAGACAGCGACGCTGGGCTGGATGGGGCTGCTGTGGAGGCTAACAGACTCTGCTTAGAGGACTGCTGTCTGGATGGAAGTATCGGTAAAGCACTGGGCTTGATGGGGACTAAAACAGAACCACAAAGGAAAAAAGACAATGATGACAAAGGGAAGCCTCAGACATCACACCACATGGCATGCAGCATACAGTATAAGCACATTCAGACCATGTCTGCCCTCTTTCTGTCACTTAGTCTGCAAAGTGTCGACTAAGCTGATCTGTTTGTGTTGTTTTTATTTTGTTTTCTGTCCATGTGTTTTAAAAATTAAAAGCACATATCTGGTATTATAACAATATTCTTTGATACATTTGTCGCAACATTTGTAATGAATTCACTATTAGTGAAGTAGTCGTAAAATAGCTGGGGCCGATCCTGACTGAAGTATACTCTGACAAAAGGTCATAGACGCACATCATTACTGATACAAAGATACAAAACTCTGCATACGACTGTGTAACCACAAGGCAGCCAGCAATAAGTGAAACGTCTGTTGATTTTTTTTCTGTTTTTAGAAATTATCCAAACTCTTTTATATCTTTGAAATTTCTCGTATCTGTTCCTTATAAAGCACATGCCATCTGAAAATAAAGTTTTGGCAGAAATCAAGAATACAAAGTATGTTTTTACCCATAAGCTTTATTGAAAGAAAAGTTTGTGGAGGTATAATGTTCATGCTTCATTACATTCCAAAATCTGGCATAAGGGCTTAATGTAGCATTCACACTGCTCCGCTGCATGTGTCAGCAAAAAGCTGTCTTTGTTAAGGATTAACGTTTTGTTTCTACAGCAGTGCTTTGTAATGTCACTTATGTGCAAAGCGGAATTTAATCCAGTTTGAAAAGTAGTTCAATGCTTTCACAACTTCCAGGCCTCCAGTTCCAAAATGTTCAGGCAGCACAGTCTAATTAACAGATTTGAAAAAGTCTGTGGGAATAACTGAGAAGCTTCAACTCAAACACAGTCCACATGGTTCTGTGAATAGCTGTGATTTGAGGTTTTACTTTAGTCACACTAGAGAGAGCATTTACATGTTTCTTAGGCTCCTACTATACCAGAGTAGGTTCAATGTTTCCAGCACCACAGGTCCATCTAGTGGTGGTTAAACCACAGGACCAGCAACAGAGTGTTCCAGGTCTGTATGAAGCTGTGGCCTCATTATGATGTCAAAACTAGTTTTTCCCAAGTGTGGAGATTTCACAAAGCTTGCAGCCTAATAATCATTAGTGTTTGGCTGCTTTTCTTTTAACAGCATGACTTTTTCTTTTTATCTAAACAACAGTACCTGTCCACTTTTGTTTGGCAAAATGTATGCTGTGACTCTCCACCGTATACTCATTGTGTGTTGTAATGACTGTGAGGAAACTGGTGCATGCTATTGGACCCTGAGTGTGAATAAGGGGTAGCTATAGGTCAAACTCCAAAGACAAACATCTGAACTGGAGCAGCTCTCTTCTGTGATTGGACATCAAAGCACTGAAATACAACTGGAATCACTAACTGACCCGTTATGGACGCCGCACACTGACCCTTAAGTCCTCTGTGCTCTGCTCTTGCTTCACACTTCTTCTACAGACAGAACGTGCTTGGACTAAGGGAATTGTAGTTTCACAGCTCCACCATGAGGCCAGTGACTGCTACAGTCACACTGCTGAATGAGTGAATCATCGCTTATTTTCCATTAGAGTCATTTCAATGCACTGTACATGTCATAAGCATCATTGTTATCATAAACCAGTAACCTCTTGAGTGTAAAGTAGAGAGAGATGCTAAGCTCGAGTCGATGTACCAAATGTTACTCTCAGCACAAACACTATGACACTATGTACAGGGTGCGTTGTAGATGTAAATTGGCTAAATGTCATTATCCAAAAGCACACTTTATTATTATTATTATTATTATTATTATGATATGGGCACATTACTATGCATGTAAACATATTCAGGGCATTTTGTGCTTTTAGTTTCTCAATCAGCAAGATGACTACTGGCACACCAAAACACTCAAGCACCTGCTATCTATTCATGGGTACCAAATAATAAAAACTCTGGACCTGTCTGCTCTGGGCTCCTCTCTTGTTGTTTCTCCTTCATTTATTGTGCCTGAAATCTGATAATCTGAATCAGATTTTTCAACTCCATCACATGACAAAGCTGCAGGCAAAATTTTGCAGTTAAAATGAACAATATAAAAACACTTCACAAAGACCTCTTCTGAATACTTTCTCTGCACAGGCGATATAGTAAACCCAGTCCTCATGAATAGCAGTGTTTCTATGCATGAAATCCTACAGAGGTGTACAGATGGTGAATGCTAATGGAATGCTGGCATGTTGCTAATTAGTATTCTACTTTCAAGATAGTGTCTCCCATGTTCAACATCTATATTTAGCATTCTAGCAAGCCAACTAGTAATAACAGGAAATAACACATGAGGCTGATAGTATTGTCAATAATTTAACATTATGGCTGTTAACTTAAGTTTTCAACATTATTTATGGCAGCAGATAAAAGGTGATCTCTTAACCTTTCAAAATTCCTAAATGCCAGTACCCAATTTCATGACTACCCACTAAGTGTTTGTTGATACATTTTACAGAAGCCATAAGCCTAAGAGGAGAAGCGGGACCTATGTACACCAGTAATGTCTATGAAGCTTTAATTAGATTTTGAATTTAATTAAAAATACAATCATTTAGATTCTGGACTGGGTGGTGGACTAAATGGCTAATGGGTTTGACCTCTCAGGATTGAAACTGTGTTTAAAAGAGGCACTAAGTAATAAGGGAGTCTCAGCACTTAGAAAGAAGCTGTATAAAAACTGGGAGCTATACAGTTGGCACGTATTTGACTAATGTTTTTATTTTAAATATGAAAATTTGTCCTTATTGATAACAGTTTGACTGTTAGTGCAATATATCTTCAGAGAAACTTTGATATCACTTGTTGGATGAATCAGTTTACACCTGTTAAGCTGTAAAGATACAGTGTGTGGTATTTAAAGGTACAGTGTGTAGTATTTAAAGACACATTATGTGGAATTTAAAGATAAAGTGTGTAGGATTTAAAGGTACAGTGTGTGATATTGAAAGGTATAGTTTGTAGTTCATAAAGAAGCGCAGTGAGTCGTATTTAAAGGCACATTATGTGGAATTTAAAGGTACAGTGTGCGGCATTTAAAGGTGCAATGTGTAGCATTTAAAGGCACAGTGTGTGGTAATTAAAGGTACATTGTGTAGTATTTAAAGGCACATTATGTGGAATTTAAAGGTACAGTGTGCGGCATTTAAAGGTGCAATGTGTAGCATTTAAAGGCACAATGTGTGGTAATTAAAGGTACATTGTGTAGTATTTAAAGGCACATTATGTGGAATTTAAAGGCGAAATGTGTGGCATTTAAAGGTACAGTGTGTTGTATTTAAACGTACAGTGTGTACTATTTAAAGGCACATTATGTGGAATTTAAAGGCACAGTGTGGGCTAATTAAAGGTACAGTGTGTAGTATTTACAGGTGCAATGTGTAGTATTTAAAGATACAGTGATACACTCATGTTTTTCATAGGCACACACAATTTATCATAAAATAAAATATAATCTCTGTATCATTATACCCTAATTGTGTGGCTAATACAACAACACAGTCTATTGTGTTTTTCTTAAACATACTGTACCATGAACCACAGTATAATGATACAGCTCCTATACTGCAGTACAGAGATTAAATTATGTAGTGATCCATGTGATACCGATCTTTAGGTTGATAAATCTGTATCAATCACTTTTCTCCTATGTGTATAGATCTTTTCTGACACTTGAGGCCACTGACAAAGCAGTTACTGACTAGATCCTCACTGCTCAACCTGCTCTAAATATTGTATTTTACAATTACATGTAACTTATGGTATCACTTTATATTTACTGGGCAGATAAAAAAGTTGCCAATCCAACCAGTTTTAAACCATATCCAGTACATACAGCCAGTGGTGTACTCAGGGATGGGTTGGGGGAAGGGGCTAGCTTTAGTTGTGGGTGGTAATAATGTGAGCAGGTGGTTGCGAATTTGAATCCTGACAGGGTGAGCACGACATGAAGCCGGGGTCTTCTCTCTCCATGTTGCGATTCTATTTTGCAACCACCTGCTCACATTATCCCACTTATTATCCACCTACCAACTAAATCTATTAACAACTTGACACAAAATATTTATTTTAAGATATTATTGATTTAAACTGATTAATGTATACAGCTTAAAAGATAAGTTCCTTAGTTCACTGGCATGAATGCTCCATGGCAAGTGATTCAAATCAGACTACCAGTGGGACGAATTAACATTACACTGAGTATTATAATTTATAGCCAAGTCACAAACATTAGCCTGCTTATCTGCTATAAATCACATTATACTGAACATTTCCAGGTGATCAGCCTGTCTGTGAAATATTTTTTTTTATGTCCTCATTTCTCTCTCCTCTTGCTAGGGCTTTGCAGCTGACACACATTTAAAAATAAATGAAGGGAAGTCAAAAATGTTAACATAGCTGCTTTTATCACAGCCCTATATGGTTTAAGTTACTTCGCAGGGATCAGCAGCTTAGAGGCACTCACGAGCTCATCTGCAGTTACCTGGACTGCAGGACAGGATACAATATTTTAAGATCCTACATGTTCAACCCATCAAATTAAATTATCTGTAACATTTTTGCCACAATGCTTACCAATTTGATGCAGACAGAAACTAATCTAAACTCCTTTTTTGTTAACTGATACAATATGTGCAATCTGGTTGTCCCTGGAGGAATTTAACGGTTTGATACTTAAAAGTTAAGGACGATAAAGGATGGTTTACATGCTCAGATGTGTCCCAGTTAGCCCCTCCTAACCTCTGATTACTAGACAGTCAAGAAAGAGTGAGTACACACTGATGTCTGTGTTCATTGCCCTACTTGTCAGCTTTGTAGGGGTTTGGGTTAATGTTTTATCATTTGTATAAAAGGAGGTGTGTCAGTTTTACTTTGTTTTGAAGGGCCAGTCTGAACCGAAACTACCAGGACTGATTTGTCCTAGTACATGGACCAATGTAATAGACTGAGGAATAGAAGTATTAGACAAAACATTATGTGACAGAATTTAATGTTGGTATTTGCTAAGCTCTATGTCATTTAGTGAACTAAGAGCCTCACACATAACTTCATGATGAAGTTGTTTCAACTTTTATCTCTGTATTCCAAGAAATACATCATGCAATCTGATGATCTAGTTTACTGCACTTATGTAATGTTATACTGCCACTCTATTATCAAGTTATTAAACTCATTCATTAGGCTTCATGTGAAACAAGCTCATAACATAACAGACTTTAATAAGGGGCTCTAAACCTGTCTGTACACCTGCAGATAACATTCAGAGACCATATAGTGCGGACAGGATATATTACTCTGGGCAGCCTCTATAGCTCACATAAGACTTCGACCGATTTATTTGTGATTCCTCAAACAGCACCTAATCAATAAGTGCTTGTTGTGCTGAAGCCTCTTTTTGTTGCCTCGTTCCTATTTAGAGTCCAGAGCTACCACCTCTCTCACAAACTCAAGTGGTGTTGTTTTTTTACCTTGTCTGCTCAGAGTCTGAGGGTCACTCTGACCTATTGATTCAGTCTAGGATTCTTCTGCTTATCTGCAGCCTTTTCAAGAGAGACCCCTGATCTGCGTGAAAGAAAAAAAAAAACAGTATGCTGTGTTACCGTTCTTTTTCTCCTTTATTTTTTTCAGAACAATAAAAATAGTTTAACAAACAAAGACTTCATCATTCTCTCCATTTCCACTCATATATTTACAGCTGAAGATGAAACAAAACGCCAAGTCATGTCCATTTCATCTCCTCTTGGCTCCGATCCCACCCTGATCCTCCCTCTCCACCCCCCTGCAGGCTTGACAGGAGAGTACCAGGGCCTATTGCTGTGTCTTTGACGAGGTATACAGGCTATTCAATGATTGGTGACACATTACTCAAAAGCAGACATCACTGACTTTTGCATTTGCAGGAGCTTCTCCTTTGTTCAGAGCTGCATCACTCGAGGCCTGTTCATAAAGGGGGGAAGGTAACATTAAGCAGGTTATGATGGATGACATGCTTTCACTTACAGGTATGACTTTGGAAGATTTAAAGACACAATGACCCATTTCACTGTGGAAACAAGATAATTGTGAAGTCTCAGATCCATTCTCTGTCAGGAGGAGATAAACTGCTGTGTGAAGGGTCCCTGAGGGAAGTGAAGAAATATGGTTTGAATGCAACAAGTCATAGCACACACATAGGATTAATGGTTAGCTTCAAAAACGGAGCGGCTGTTATTACATTGCAGTGATACTGAATAATCACATGGAAGGACACAGAGCTCTCACACAGTATCTACAACCTATGGACCTAACAGGCTTTTTGATACAGAACTTCAAGTACCTTCTAAATGTCATAAAGCAATTAGGCCCTCAAAGCACTCAAAGGAAAATGTCACATGTAGCTTGGACTTACAGTTTTTGCTTTTCACAAGGTGTTGACCGGAGATGATTCTTTCTATTCACAATCTACTAAGACTGTTGACTTCAGACACAAACTGGAGGTTTGTCATTGAGAGTATGACACCAGGTAAAATCAGCAGAAAACAGACACACATGAAGGTATTGCAAAGTTTATCTGAAAGCATGAGACTGCAGGATCCCGACTCCCTCATGGGAGTTGATTATAACGGGGTCCTTGTGTGGCGTCACTGTCCCTCTGTGCAAACTGAATACAATCAGGTGAATCAGGGCAGAGTGGCTGAACAATCAACAGCAGAGGAAATGAAAGATGCCTGAGTAGTTGTGGCTATTGTGCACCTGATCAGGACAGAGGTATTGATACAGTCTGAACAAACCCAAGAAGTCGTACTAGTCAAACGTTAAAGAGTTCAAACATAGAAATATTTTACAACAGAGAAAAGATGCAAAAAATTTGCTAAATTACTGCGACTCATTTGTTGCTCAGGAAGTAGAGACGGAGGGACAGAAGCAGAAAGATAACCTGTGTCAGAGTATTAATACAGTAATCCAGAGGTCTTCATGTAATATTGGTGGATTTGAGCACCATCTCTATGGCTGAGGGTCAGAGGGGTCACTGGTCCAATCAGGTTGGAGGGTCATGGCTGTCAGAGCTGGTTTCCAGTGCAGAGCGGCGGGCTGGCACAGTGATGAGGATAATGACGTCTTAGTGTCACATCGGATCACGCAGCACACACAGTCACAGAGCGGGAGCGGGCAGGCTGGGCCCCAAATGCACCCCTTGGGCACAGAGAGTCCAAAAGGCCGGGCCTTTAGTGTTCCCGTAGTTTGGTGGTGGAGCTCCAGCACAGTGCAGGAAGGATGAAATGAAGCTGGATCTACTCACATTTCAAATGTTCTGAAGGGATCAATACACATCATCAGGGGAGCTTTTGCTTCAATTAAGCCAAACAGACTGAAGAAAAAGCTGGATGTCCATTCATCCGTTTCAGCCCGTTATTTTAGGCCCAGATCAGGAGGGACATGAAGGCTCATTAGGTTTTTCAGAGTTAAATCGTTTTCTTCACTGGTCGCCCCCTCTGCTGGGCCATATGCCAATGTGCTGAGTGCTCCTACAGTAAACAACACAGACAACATGAGTTAGACTCAGCAATAATACATCTGAATGATACTCAACCACAATGCTTACATGCTCTTTAGCAGGTAAAATGTCAATCATGTTTATTACCCAGCTATCTTACTAATCACTCTGCTGTTAAAAATTTGACACATTTGGCGCAGATGTGAGAGCAGCCTGAGGAGCTACGAGGGCCCCAACTATCTCTGAGAGGGAAAAGTGGGGCAAGATCCTGTCCCGAAATCCATGCAACGGCAGCAGATCAGATGAGAGCATCTATAAATTGATGATTGCTACAAAATAACTTGAGGATAAGAGGAAAAAGGTGATATAAGCAGCAATGTTGAAAGTTGTGACTTTTGCCTCACTTATGTTTAAAGGTGTCAACTGCAAGAGCTGAATGAGGACAGAGCTAGAGAGAACTATTTTCTTCAGCTCTATGCAGACGAATAAATCATTTTTAAATACAAAAAAATCATTGTTGAAGTCAATATTCTGTGTCAACTTGTTTCTGTCTTTTAGTAGGTAGCTGGGTAATATGCAGGATGTAAAAAGACTGGTCTTGTCTCTGTCCAGGTGACACAAGACCCCTCCACTTCATACAAGATCTTGCTCACCTTGTTGTGATTATAATTTGCATAACCACCCTCTCACTATATAATAATCCTTATTCAGTAACTCAGTTTAGCATGTTAGGAGACCAAAATAGCACCAAACAAAAAGACCAACTGAGGCTGATAGTCATATTTTTGAATCCATCTGACTGCCAAATACATATAAAACAATGTTGTTGTTTTGTTTTTTTTATCACAAGTGGCTCACACCTTTAAAAAAACAAAAACAACAACAGGAAAGATATCAACACATTTTGGAATGATTTTTACTCCTGAGAGACCTGAGTGATTTGCAGAATTTGTTATTTCTCTAATAGGAAGAAAACCTGTTGCTTACCTTTCATTTTAATATGACGGTAAAGACTTTATGTAGAATGTCTTCATTTCCAAATATTTCCAGTGGCTTGTGGAAGTCCTTTCATTAGTTCCTTCATTGCGTACAAGTTTAATCCAGAGTTAGAGCAGAAAACAAAAAAAAGACACCTTCATCGTCACAGCGACTACCGATTCAAAAACATCCAGTAGCTTAAGTATGGGTCTACAATGACATTCAATCAGCTCCCAATTACACTGTTTGGGAGATGATTTACTAATTATGCATTTCAAATTTTCAATTGTTCAAATTTCTCCAGTGTTTTTTGTTCAGAACGTTTCTGCTCCTTCTGCTCCAGTGAGGAGAAAAAAAACACTCCAAACACATCTTCATTTTCTGTTTTGCATGGAGACCAAGTCCCTTGTCAAGAAACACTGACAGTTGTTCATTGCCTTAAAAGTTAATATATATATTTATATATAAAAAGGTGTTCATAAATTATTCAACAATGTTCAGTAGATAAAATACCACTCGCATTTCTGTCCTGAAATGATCACTTTGTGCTTTCCGCAAACGAAAAACATTGAAAAAGAAGCAGCAGATTCTTGCCAGAGGTTAATCCTTATAAAAAAAAAATTGTCTTTAGATCTAAAAGGTTTTTCTCTATCTGTGTCGGTTTGTTATTCCGTTGCTGTTTGTGCCGGGCTCTTCCAGCTCGTCGTCCTCAAAGCCGTGAAAGGTGGAAGTGTCGCTCTCGGAGGTGGTGCCGAACAGCTCCTCCGCTCCGGCAAAAGTCCCGTCTTCCTTCTCCTCTCTGCAGTCAACTGAAACACAGAAACAGAGTCAGGTTATACATGACAAACGAGATTACTCCCCCACTTTGAAATGCATCAGTTTGGACTGTAAAAGGTACAGATTTGAAGTATATCATACTTTGGTGTGCATGTGGACTCACTTGTGCATCGACAGGCTGAGTAGGGAGTCCCCGATTTACCCGTTTTCTTGTTGGAGCCCTGGCATTTAGTACAGTAGTTGTTGGGAATGCTGGCCCCACCTGGACCCTTTGGACCTGCAAGGAAATTCAACCCCACTAAAAAAAGATGAAGTTTTAGGGACAATTTTGTTTTACTCTGAGTAGGACCGGGCAGGTCATACTTTTTTGATTCAACCCCCTTGTGTTGCATGTACTTTATTTTAAGGCGCTCAATATAAACTTTGTGCCTCCAGTTTTTGTATTGTCTGTATGCTATCAACCATTCACGATGTCACAATGAACAGAGACAGGTATTATTGACACGGGGACTTAATACACATCAACAATAATTATATCTTCTTACTTTAACATGAATTAATACAGTGTAGGGAAACATATTTGTATATACACCAAAGGCATCTGTAGGTGGATTATGTTTCCAAACAGGCATTTTCAATTATTCTAGTCTCTTCTGCATTTCTATGTGGATACTTTTTTTTTTAAATAATACAATATGTGCAGGTTCTGCATCCTCTGTTTATACCTCTAATGAGACCTTAGGCTGAAGTTAAGATACCAAAACAGAAATCTTTAAAAATGTATTTATGATTTTTATTCATGATTGTGCGCTGTAATATAAGGCAAACAATCTAAAATGAGTCAGCTACAGAGACAGACACTGCACAATTTTAAAGTGGTGGTTTGTTTAATGTAAGTTAATATTAAATGATATCGAGCAGTGCAGTGAAGTTTGTCTTCTTACGTTTGTGTCTGTCAGTCTGTTGAACAGTGGGGGGTCTGGTCGCCATAGAGCTTCTCCCTCCAGCTCGCTCCTCCTCTGCCAGGTGGGAATGGGTGTAGTGGTAGCTTAGTCCTGTACGGTTCCTGTAGCGCTTTGCACAGACTGCAACAGAGGGCACATGTTCAGTTGTACTTCTTTGACTAGTATCAATTCTGTGTCTGAAAGTTATTTTGGAAACACATTTCTAAATTGACATTGTTTATGGCAACATTTGGTTTGAAAAAATAGTTTTGATCTGTTATGATTGTAACGCGGTCCTCAGCAAATGGTTTAACACCAATGTATTTGTATTCAGGGAGATGGTGATGTCCTGAAGCTTTATTGCTAAAAACATCTACAAGTGCAAGTTTGTACATTTGCAGTGCAAGTGCTGACTAATGATCTCAGCAAGTACATAGTCATAAACAAGATCTCAAAGGGTGTTAAATGGAGGTGACTGTTCAGTTAAAAAGGGAAACAGTGTAGGATCTGATTACTGCTGTCATTTAACAACACAAACAACACAAACACAGACAACATAATAACGACGTGTCTGTTTCACAACAACAGGCTCTTACAGCTTGAAGAAAAGGAAGATAATATGTGGGATAAATCAATAATAACAACACTTGTGACACAGCTACTCAGCAGCTATCAAAATAAATCAGCTGCAACTCAGAGATGACGAGTCCGAATACCTGAGGTCGAAGATTTTGAGTTCGGCTTTTGTTTGTATCTGTCTGAAATAGAGAAGACAAACATATGAGTGAGTTTGTGTCTTATAAGAAGAGTAAAATCTCAACAAACACCCCATCTGAATGCTACGGTGGCCCTGAAGGACAAAACTAATTTACAAAAGATGAAACACTTTTATAAAGTTGGAGACAAATTTACATTTTGGAGAACATTTTTACATTTTATAAAACAAAACTACATCAGCAAAACACTTTTACCACGGCGAAAACAAATTAACATTTAAGGATTTTTTTTTTACAAACGACGGAACACTTTTACCATTTCTGAAACTAATTAACATTTCATTTTTACAGAAAGGGAATGTACTAAATACCCGAAGTGATCGAGTGAGGGGTCATTTAGTTTGTTTTGATGGAGAGAAACCAAACGGAGATGGACATGGTTGACAAATTAGGACGTCCTCAGGTTTCAGAGAGAGGTGTCAGACCTCAGATTAAAAAGCATCATGTCTCCGGAAAAGCTCCGTCATATCTCCGCAAAACCTTCATCATGTTTCAGAATTCAGATGAAACGGCCTCAGACCACAAAGCCTCAGGCTAAACGGAGTCAGGCTAAAAGGAGTCAGACTTAATGTTAAAAGTGTTCCGTCGTTTGTAAAATTGTCTCCAACTTTGCAAAAGTGTTTCATCTTTTGTAAATTTGTTTCCTTAAATGTAAATTTGTTTTGGCTGTGGTAAAAGTGTTTTGCTGATGTAATTTGTTTTATAAAATGTAAAAATATTTTCCAAAATTTAAATTTGTCTCCAACTTTGTAGAAGTGTTTGATCTTTTGTAAATTTGTTTTGTCCTTCAGGGCCACCGTAGAATTCATTACATACAACATGCACGTAAACACTCAAGACTACAGTGATACTAGATCACCTTTATTTATCCTTTTGTTGAATCTCTGAAAACTGAGTTGGTCATTGAGTTAAAGTGAGTCAACTTGTTATTTGAAGTTAAAAAATATTCAGAAATAACTCTCTAAATATGTAAGTAAAGCACAAACATAAAAGAGGAGCTGATATGCCATTCTCTTGGTCTCAATAAAAAAAGGTTACTGAGCAGAAATGACCAAAAATGCTTCAAAGAAAGTCTAATGTGATCATGTACTTTTGATTAAATCTCAGTAAATAAGCAAAAGAAGCCATTTTGATCCAATCAAGGGAAGCAAATTGAGTAAGGGTGAAGTAGGACTTTAATACAAGGAAAAGACAAATTAAGTCTGTTCTGCATAAAGTAAACTAAACACAAATATATTGGCATCTTTTAATCTATACGTGCATCTTAGGTCTACTTCCCTCTTACCTCCTCAACTACATTGCACAAAAGAGCTCAGGATCTCATAATCTTCGATCTCAGGATCTCTTACTACTACGTGTTCCGAGGGTCAGGACTGAACTTGGAAAAAAGGCCTTCAGGTTTGCTGCTCCCTCGACCTGGAACGCCTTACAAAAGGATCTGAATCTTTGTGGTCTGATAACTTTGAATGCTTTTAAGCGGCCGTTAAATGACTTGGAGGCTGATGCATGTGTCTGCAGATGTTTTCTTTAAATGTCATGCTGTTTTTCTGGAGGTATTTGTTGTGTAGCTGTTGTATGCGTCTGCTATTTGTGTATGGTCTATTTGTAACTCTGTAACTGTGCTGCTGCCCATCTTGGCCAGGACTCTCTTGGAAAAGAGATTCTTAATCTCAATGAGCATTTCCTGGTTAAATAAATAAATAAATAAATAACAAACAAACAAGATGCTTTATGACTACCAAATTAATAAAGGAGTAATAAAGAGGTCTTGTGTGGCACATTATTCTTTATTTAACAACCTATTATTCCAAACAGTCTAAAAATATTTAGATAATTAAACAGGGGAAATTTAATAAAAAAGTATGAAAAAAACATGCTTATAATTAAAATGCTCAATAACTGATTTAGAAACCAGCACATTGTGAAAGAAAACTGCCTTTTGGTCAACCTATTACTGCACATCAATCAAATAAAGAATATGACACTAAATTAAGCTCATGTTACATCAATACTTACTGTCACAGACGTATGGCTTATCATCATCCAGGTCAGTCTTCCTACGGCCTGAACCCCGACCCTGTAGAGAAGTAGTCACATGTTGTTAACTAAGATAGTTAACACAAACTATCACATAACAGGTGTATACATTGTGGTTAGTACCCATGAAAGAAACCCACCAGTTTTCATAACCTAAAATGATCAATGTGTAGAATAAAAACAAATCTAACAACAGTGAAGCTAATGTTTACTCTGCGTCCCACAAACAAACAAAGCAGTTTAAGAAACTGGTGGCGCAATACTGTTGGGACTGGGCTGTCTAACTTTATGTGAAGCAGTCAAAATGACATCTGAAGAACATTCGGTCACTTACTCTTCCTTTGCCCCGATGTCTCCTCTTGGGAGTGTCTACCTCGAAGTCGTCGTCATCATTGAAAGCATCTTCAGCTGCATCTGCCTCCAAAACCCTCTGAAAGACATTAAGCAAGAGGACAGACTGTAACAATACTCTGATTAAATTACCAGCTTTTTTTAAAAACATATTAAACAGCAGCGACTGAGAGGAAAGAACAACCAGTCTCTCAGTTCTGAATACAGGCTGGGTGACAGATGTATTGTCTGTTTATTTATTTATTTATATTTGCATTTTTTTCTTCTCTAAATGCCTCTTCCATGATGGGAAAATATCTTTTTAAATCTTGTTTGCAGCAGTGCGTGTAGTTCAACGAGGAGCCCTCTCTTCCTGTATGTCCTTCTGTAAACATACACTGCATGTGTCCACATGTATATGTGGTGGAATGTGTGATTGTGAGATAGGACTGGTCATGACTTCCCACAAGAAACGACAATAATCAGCAGTGTGTTTGGATTAAAGGGCTACACATTTGAAACTGAAGATTCAGAATATTCTTTTTTATTCATATTATTATGTTAGCATCACTGATTAGCATCTCTAGTCTGAAAACACAGTTAACAGAAACCAAAGTTAGCTAAACACCTTATTTAACAAATGTGGAAGTCAGAAGTGAGTCCTTCATTTCAGCAATGGCTCAAAGATTTGGGGAATGTTTTGCATTTGGAAAGATTGCGATACAAATTGGCTAACAGAGAAAACACTTTCATGAAAATGTGGAAGCCCCTTTTGAACAAATGGACCGCCTCTTCCAACATAGCTCCCTCTCAAGCCACCTTGCATTGTGCTTGAACCCTCCTAATGGCTATTCAGATGGCACTTGTGTTTTTAGAGCTGCCACCAACTCACATTGTAACACGCTGAACCTTATGTTTTCTTTTGTTTTTTGTTTTTTCCGTTCTTGTATTGTATGACTGTATGACTCTTATATTTGTGCTGTAAATTTCACAACCTCAACTACTGTCAGCATTATAGCATCTTTCTTTTATTCTTATTTGCTTATTTATTTCCATTATGCCCTTAATGTTTGTCTTGTTTTTTTGTTTTATCTAGGCCTAAAGATCAATAAAAAGAAAGTGAAAAAAAACAACAACAACAGAAACTCAAAGTTGAAACAGTCTATTCTCTTGATGAAGCAGCAGTAAGCTAACGAGTTCTGAAGGTCACCAGGAAAACAACTAGGTGGACTGCAACACTTCACGTGCAGCACCAGATCTCCAAATCCTTTGACTGACACCGCTCAACATTTTCATTTAACATGTTATTCTGATAATACCTCGCCTGTGAGTTTTGTGGTCGTGTGTGAGGACGGGTTAGCTGCTAATGAATTGCCAGTGTTTGGATCAATATTGTTGTCTGAACTGAACCGGAAATAAATACAAACACATGTGCAGTCAATGTTTGATACTGAACTCACCTGGATCTCTAGCAGGCTCTCCTCATCGTTCTTTGAGTTGTTCCTCTTGTCGAGACCTTCTCCTCGCAGCAGAGCCTCCAGCGTGGTGCTCTGAGCGGGCAAGGCCTCCCTGGACACGATACCACCCTCTGCACAAAGAGAAAAACAGACAACACTTCATTTAAAAAAACTGTCTGAAAAAATGCACATCTGTATGATGGAATGGAACCTCTAGATTACCATTGATTATTAGCTGCAGAGCTCTGCATGCTGGGTTATCCATTTGCTGCCGCTATTGTGAAAAACAAGCTATCAGAGCTGCAACCTCTGACCTCAGTGAGCAGCTTTCTAAACCATCTTTCCATTATGTCTCTTCTTTTCATTTCACACTAGACTTTGTGAAAGCATGTCGCCGGAGCATTTGTTTGCAGAGAGGGTGTAATCACAAATGATTTCACACCATTACGTTACAAAACTAGAATTACTGCCTCGCAAATTTTGGGGTATAGCAACCAGCAAAGTAGCAGTTTACATCCATGTCTGTTTAGACTCATGTAAGACATCTAGTGAAGAGGTTAAAGGAATTTTGAGGGCACTATTACACTGGTACTCAGACTTGTGGTTTCTAGGGTCTCCATAAGTAGTCCGGGAGGCTGAGCTTTCAATTTTCCGGCTGCTCTGTTGTGGAATCATCTAAAAGTTTAAGTTTAGGAGGCAAAATAACCCTCTAGTTCTCTGAGTAGTGGTGAAAAGAAATAACTTATACAGCTATAGGCTTAAGTAGGGTTGCAAAGTTCCAGGAATTTTCAAAGTTGGAAACTTTCCATGGGAATGAACGGGAATTTATGGGAATAAACAAGAATAAACCAGGAATTTACTAAACTGAAGGTTGGCTCTTAATAGGGAACTTAAATATAGTTGGGAGAAATATATTTTAGCATTATCCTGACTAAAACAACCAGATTTCATGCAAGTACAGTTGCAGATGCTTTTTTATCTGCATGTTGAATGGGACTTTTTTGGAGGGAGAGCGGCTCTTTTCATTTAACATTTTGAATGAGACTGTTGGGGTTGCATTTTTGTTAATTTTTGAATAGGTTGGGTCGGGGGGGATCAGTAGTATTTAATGCATCATTCATGTTTATGTTCTTCAATGAAAGAATTGATTGTTCAATAAAATTTTTAACACTTGATAAAGTTCTACTTACAAATAAATCTGTTTTAATTGTATTATTTTGGATGGATGTCTGCTTACAACAAAACAAATATTTATACTTGGATATGATACCTTTCCATTGAATTACCCTCAATTCCCAGTTAATTCTCATAAATTCCCATGGAAAGTTTCCAATTTAGAATATTTCCAAAATTCCCCAGCCTAACTTCCCATGGAAATTTACCAGAAATGTTCCACCCCTTTGCAACTCTAGGCTAAATGCATCGCTACATCTTTCCCCCGGAGTATCTGTATGCTTCCTGCCCTTGCAGTTTTGATGCTGTATCAACTCCCAAATTCCCAAGGATTGATGTCACTGACGCCAAACATCATGTCTCTTCTTAACTTTCTTGATTACTACTTTTATAACTACCGTTCAAATAAAATGATTCTAGTTGTTGTTATGATAGTGATAAATGTTCTTCACTGGTTTTCTGCCGTGCTCTCTTCCTTATTCACACACTACATAACTCTCTTTGGTAAAGGCAGATGGCTGTCCATCTACGGGTTCTTCTCAAGGTTTTTGCCTCATAAAAGAATGATTTTCATGCCCCTGTAATAATGTGCAGTCACAAGATTAATTTGGTGCTGCTGTGGACGTGCCAGACTCCAGCTGCTACAACTACTACTACCCGTCTCACCACGATCATCTCTCTCTATCCCTCTCTCCAACCCAAACACGGTCGAGGTAGATGTCTGTCTAACAAGAGTTTGGTTCTGCTTGCGGTTTCTGCCTGTTAAAGGAAGTTTGTCCTGGCCACTGTAAGTTGCTAAATGCTGCAAAGTGCTCTGCTCATGGTGGATTAAGATGAGATAAGACAGAATCCTGTCTGTCACATGGGACTGGATCTTATCCTGTCTTGATGTTGGGTCTTTTTTAATATAATAAAATAGAGTACGGTCTGGACCTGCTTTGTTTGTAAAGCGTCTTGAGATTACATTTGTTGTGATTTGGTACGATATAAATAAAGATCGAATGATTGAGTTTGGTGTGATTTAATATTACATACAAACAGTAGAAAATTGAGCCCTGACACTGAGTTATAGCTTATAGACAGTAAACATCCTATTGCCAGCACAGGCAACTAAAAATGTTCCTGTTCTCATTCCAAGAATGCAATGTCATTGTTGACCTTTCCATACTGCACTACGCAGACATTGGGTTGGCTTGGTCAACAGGAATCTCTGGAGGTACAATGTAGCTGAGTATCTTATCACTTTAACCTGAACACATCATGCAGATATCTCCTCCGACAGGTGAAGATCTACACAAACAGTGTAGGAGGCAAGCAGGTTAAGCAGACAAAGCAGAACAAACACAAGCTTTGACAGCCAGTAGGAAATCTTATTTACACAATCTTTCCTCCTCAGAAAGCCTCTTGGTCATCCAGCTGCTTTGTGGATGTGTGAAAAGAGAATACACTTCAAAGCCCCCTGACTCCAGCTCTCTGCAAGCCCTTCATCTTAGCTCTGCGCTCACTAGAAAGACTTCTGCAGAATATTGAACATAAGGTGCTGAAGCAAAGAAGACTGCAAAGGTAAGAGGCAGATACAGGAGGTAGGCGTAAGAAGCGGATACAACACGCTCCTCTGAAACAAGTCCTCCTCCATGCGGTGGCAGCCCCTCACCATTGTGTCTGCACACGTTGACTTTCAACTCTCCGCGACGAGACAGACCCCCCCTCCCCTACCTCTCTTCCCCCCTCCCTCTCAACCCATGGGAGCTGGGGGGGGCTAAAAATAGAGCCGGCAGCAGCCTGCAGCACAGAGCTGATTCTGCATGCAGCCCCAGTCTCTAGCACAGCATCAGTTAGACAGCCAGCCGAGGCAGCGAGACAGACTCTGGCTGCTGCCCTGTGCTGGCCACCTCTGGCCAGCTGCACAACGTGCTCCATCTAAGAGACGCCAGGTTAAATCAGGTCATGTCTCCTCTTCGCCGGCACTCGCAGACAACACATAAAATCCACTGTTGCTGGAGAAGGGAAGGGACAGCAGGGTGGTGGCGGCGGGGTCTTAGCGAGCTCAGTGGAAAACAATAGGCTGCGATTGGATGTGTTTGGGAAACAAAGGCTTGGTTCATGTGCTGTCTCTCAATGTTTCTTTCTCCTTCTAGGCTCTGCTTCTTCCTTATTTTCTTCACGTCATGAAAATGTGTGCGATGCAGATACAACATTTCAACTCAAGAACCAGAGTAATGAAAATGTATATCAACACAGTGGATTTCTCCCTGAAACTACAAGAAAGTGGAAGATGTAACATGACGTTTCTGTGTGAGATTCTCTCTTTTGTCACGTTCATTCCTGCGGGTAGTGTAACACCCCAGTGGGCATGCAAGCCTTGGGCACAGAATGGACCAGATATTTGAGCTAAGTAATTCTGGCTACAAACACACACAGCCTGCATGGCAGACTACAGGGAGAGATGAGGAGATGAAAGAGTTGCCACAGAGAAAGAGACAAAACCAATCAGCCCAGGGAGGTGGTGAGGAGAAAATAAGATAGAGGGAGAACAGAGGAGAGGGTAAATGTGTTGAGTGAGCTGTTTCAAGTGGCGGCCAGAGAAGCCAAACTCCATTCCATAACATTTATTAAATACTGTCTGCAGCGGCCGGACTCTGTCTTGCTGCTCCCAGCAGTGGTAAATCTAATTACATGTTCTACTTCTTACAAAACAAGTTTACCAGCCGGAGTGAACACAGCCACATTTCATCCTCTGAAAAGTGACTGGCAGCCTGTTCTGCTCAGTGCGCTGAAACAAGAGTGATATGCTTTTAGCCAGATTATTCCAGATCATCACCAGTAATCACATGAGCTGAAGGAGCTGGTGGAGGTGGGTGGGAGACGGGTAGGGAGGATGGCTGAGCAGGAGGAGAGTACTGAGAGAAGCAGAAAGTGACAGGGAGGTAATTTGTGGAGAAGAGGCTGCAGGATCTTACCGAGCTGGAGACCGTAGATGCCCAGGCGAGGATCTGTGGCGGTGTGCAGCCGTCTTTTCTTTCTCCAGCAGCGGGCGGGGTATGTGTACATCTGTCCAGCTGCAACCCCTGAATGACAACATTTCTTTTACAACTCAGTTTCCAAAAAAGTTTGAACACTGTGCAAAATGTCAAAAGAAACAGTGTGATTTGCATTTTGATTTTGATGAAGAAACACGTTTCAGGCTGACTCTTTCTGACGTACAGATGGGAGGGGTTCACCACACTGTGAGAGACTGCACTAGTAAATAAAGCACTTTGAGAAAAATGTTTCTAAACATTAAACTGCAAAGAATCTGGGGATTTCAGCATTTAAATAATATCATTAAAAGATTCAGATAATCTGAGGAAATCTCTGTGCACAAGGGACAAGGCCAAAACAAATACTGGATGACTCGGATCATTGGGGCCTCAGGCGGCACTGAACTAAAAGAAGACATGACTCTTTAGTAGAAATCACTGCATGGGATCAAAATAGCTTCCATAAAACACTTTCTGTGAATACAGTTCATCTCTCCATCCACATATGCGAGGTGAAACTCTGCTGTGCAAATATCAAAATGTACCAGATCCAGAAATGCTAGCTACATATCTGGGCCTAAGCTTTTCAAGGTGGACTTAGGTGATGTGGAAAACTGTCCTGTTGTCTGATGAAACAAAGTATGAAATTCTGGTAGACGCTCTGTCCTATGGGCTTAAGAGGAGAGGGACCGTGCAGCTTGTCATCAACAATTCAAAAGCCAGTATCCTTGATAAAGTGGGGGTGCATTAATGCACATGGCTCGAGTATCCTGCATCTTTGTGAAAGCACCGTTAATGCAGATTTAGAAGTTCAAATATGCTGCAGAGTAGACATTTTTCTCTGGGAAGACTTGCTTATTTCAGCAAGTCAATGCCAATTCAGATTCTGGTCATTTAACAACAGCATGGTTCCATAATAGAAGAGTCATGGCGTGCTATGAAACGTAAAATAGGACAAAAGAGACCCAGACCTGATCAATTAAGAATTTAAAAAACATGGGGATTATATTCTGTCAGTCCTTTGGGGACAATGAATGTATGTACACAGTGAGACATATTTTGTACAGGTGTTTTTACACTTGATCAAGAAGTATTCGAGCAAACCGACAGACAAGCAGAAGCTATAAACTCTACTGCGACTTCATTTCTGAGGCAAAGAAAGACAAACATCTGAATTATTTTCTCTGTACATTACTTTAAACTTTGCAGATGCACGCATGATTTGTACAAGATGATTCATCCAAAAACACTTTTTTACTCTCATTACATGAACATTGCGTGAGTATGCGCTCACGTACCAGGGCTGCGGTGGTGTCGCTCCATCCAGATGTAGCAGTTGTTCTGGGCCACGCCGGTTTGCGAGTCCAGGAATGGCAGGCGGACACTGCGTTCAGCACACAGGCGGGCATTGTAGCTGCGGCACTGCTCAATGGCGTCCTTATAGAACTGGTCGCCCAACCTGCAGGAGACAACGTCAGCAGCAGAGTTTAGCGACTCTGGCAGGCAGAGGGATTTAAGAGTATAAGAGTAGCCGTGCTGTATTCATATTAGCAGTACTGATATGGAGATCAGCCTTTTATCATGTATGACTGCCTGGATAATGGCTTGTTGCGCTGCTGGCCACAGATCATTAAATCAGCAAGCTGAGACGGCTTCAGGATTTGTGTTTAAATCCCTTAGAAACTCTCCACAACCCACATAGTGCTGTTAACGTCTGTTCAAACTCCTAATCAGCACTCTTCAATGTAATATCAAACTGACAGCAGAGCTTTTCTTCTCGCCTGCCATCGGGAAGAAATGGTGGAAAAAATAAAAAGGGAACCCAATAACAACATTGCAACAACTCTTCTGCTCCCGCTCCTGAAGTTAAATATATTATTACCTCTGTGGGCTCTCTGTCTGGTCCGATTTAAGATAAGATGTGACTCAGTTTGTGGCGCTGACTGAGTCAGATTGTCGCATCAACACAGAATGTGGGGTCTGATACGGAGTCAGTCAAGACTCTCACATTTTAGTTCCACTTTTCTTAGCACCACTGGATTTTGGCAGTCCCTCAGGGTTTCAATGTTAATATTCAGAGTGAAATGGGGGTGGATATTTCACATTCAAGTCCTCCATCGCTGCCACACGCCTGGTATGGTAATTAGCCTACTTAATTAATCTCAGCAGAGTGCCTAGCACAAGGGCAGGTTATAATTTGACTATATCAAAGAAGGGGGTAAATGCAGCAACTCTGAAATCACGGAAAGGTACTTTGAACATGATTTCCACAGTCTGCTGTTATATCACAGGTTAAACAGGGCAAATAACAGCTACTAGTTTTTCTAGTGTTAACATCTCCACGTCTGGATAATGAAGTTCCTGCACGTGTTCCCAATTACAACATTAGGAAGACGGCCATTTTGAAGGCAAACTAACGAGCTGCGGGCAGAGAGTGGAGCCTGGAATCTGTAACTAGAGGCAGAGGAGGTGGGAGCCTGATTTGTTAGCGTCTTCCAGATCCTGCTCTCTGTCTGCCTCTTCATGAGACGAACAGCCATCAGTGTTAGGAATGTCGTCCCGCACAAAGCTCTCAGCTCTGAGGCTCAGACAAAGCCACTATGTGTGTGTGTGTGTGTGTGTGTGTGTGTGTGTGTGTGTGTGTGTGTGTGTCTGTGTGTGTGTGTGTGTGTGTCTGTGTGTGTGTGTGTGTGTGTGTGTGTGTGTGTGTGTGTGTGTGTGTGTGTGTGTGTGTGTGTGTGTGTGTGTTTCTGGGAATGAGAGACTTCGTGTCAGTGTGACTGAGAAGAGTAAACAGTCACAGGTACAGAGAGTGAGAGGGAGCAGGAGGGGCAGGAAGGTGTGAGAAAGAGAAAGATGAGTGAGAGGAAAATAAAACAACCAGACTTGGGAATCAAGCGGGTGTGACAGTGAGACAAAAGGTTAAATGCTAACAAGCAGATCATTACTAATAAATTACTTTAGGACTTTTTCCTTCCCTGTGTTGCACTCATAACAGGACTAGGGCTTTAAGGTATTTACAAGTCATATCCAGGTGGAAAGGTGTCACAAGTTGTTTCTATGTCTGCACAGGGGCAGGAAAACATAGCAATATATGTGCACCCTTTAAAAAGCAGGAATTTTTACAAGAGGAACAACACCGGGATATACTCAAACACATTGTACAGATTAACAAATGAGCTCAGGGGTTCAACAACTCCACCAGTAGCTTCATCAAATATTTCCTTTAAGATGAATAGTTGGCTTTAAAAATAACAACACAGCTGTGTAAAAAAAAACAAGCAGCAACCTCCGGTCTCAAAATATAAAGCCCATGTGGATGTCTTAAAAGCTGCAGTTCATCGAGAATCCGCTTGAGGCTGGCTGCAGAAACACTGGAAACCACACACACACCAATTCAAAAAAGACGATCTTTGCAGCATTAATAAACATGTTTACAGCCTGGTTCAAATAACGGCTTCCGCCTGAAGAGCTAATTTCTCTATCGGCACACACTGTACAGGGGGTGAATTTTTTGAAAATGCAACAGTTCAGAAAAGGGATGGACGATATTGTTTTTTTGCCGAAATCTACAATATGCTGCTATTTTACAACTCATTTAGCCGATTACCGTTACCGATGTATATATTTTTCCCGCACACCTAATTGCAGAGATCATCAATTCTCTTCTGTATTGGAATAAGTGTACAGTTTTATGCTGATACTCTTATCACATTTATGTAATATTCATTTCTTATGCAAAATAAGAAAAATACTTGATACTGAAAACTGCATATTCATTTATGACAATTGCCTTCAAACAAAATTCATACAAAAAGATACATCCTAATTAAAGGTGACATATCATGCAAAATGGACTTTTTAATGGGTTTTCACCTGAAATATGTGTCCCTGGCATGTCTACAAACCCCCCGAGAATGAAAAAAATCCATTCTGCCCCTGTTCTGATTTCTACACCTTTCTGTAAATGTGTGTGAAACGAGCTGTTTCAGACTTCCGTGTTTTTGTTACGTAACAACAATATCTGGTCTGTCACGGAGTCAGAGCTCGGAGCTTGTTCAGCCCTTAGACTGTATAAAATAATACTGAATCCCCCCTCCGTTTTTCATTACCTGCACAAATGTGTGCTAACAAGGAGCTTAGGAGGGAGGCATGCTAATTGTAGGCTGTCTTAATAAACACAAAGGTCGGTTTTACTCCCCACGTCTGCAGATTTGAAGATCTAGTGGATGATTTTTATTTATCATGGATAAGTGCTAGCGCTAGTTAGCATAGCCACATAGCTACATGTTTGTAGCTGTGTACCAAGACACACGTCGACATACTGATAAATAAAACAACAAGAAACACTAAATCTATGACCAATCGTTCAGAAAGGTCCTGCTGCAGGCGCCTCTCCGTCAGGATCAGATTCAGAGGGTTGAAGTAACGCGATCTCTGAGCAGCCGTGTATATTCAGCCAACATGTAAACATTAGATCAACGTGCTGGAGAGCCGAGGCACATCCACTTCCTGAGGGGGCGTGGTCAGAGGGAAAACAGAGTGTTCTGATGAGGAATGAAGAAGAGGACTTTTCAGGCATGCCAAAATCTGATTTCAAAGTGTTTTTTTGAGCATAAACTTTAAAGACATGTTTTGGGGACCTCTTAGACCAATATATATTGATGAAAAAAGCGTGATATGTCCCCTTTAATACTTGGATGATGCTCTCCCTAAGACAATCATAACAAAACCCACAGCCAGGGCAAATTTGGCCAATTTCACATTTGACATTGTAAGTAAACCTAACCTCTGTTCACAGGGAACATGTGAAAAGTGCAACTGTACAGCAATTAAAACTTAATTAAATAAAATAGTTTACTCTTTGACAGTAAATGAGCCTAAATCAGTCAGCTACATGTACCTTACAGACTGCTGCTTAAAGCTGCTGCGAGGAACTTTTGTTTTGTATCGATTCTGGCGCCCCCCTTGTGGACAAAGCAACACCTCTTATCTCTTGTCCTATACATGCAAAAGTAGTGTTTTCAACAAAAACCTCATCCTGTTGTCTTTTACCAGTCAACTTTATCAGGCAATGTGATTATTTTCCATGAAAACAGTCAAATAAAGGCTGTTTCTGAAGCGAGATGTCCATCAGCTGGTCTGACACCTACCCCCTCAGGGCGGTTTCAGGCACTCAAAATGACAACAGAGAAGGTGTCAGTGTTGCTGCTGATGGTCTTGTTTGCTATTAATGGCCATAAAGAGGCATCAGTATCATTTTCAGTCTGTTTCTCAGACAGTTCAAAACTCCTCACAGGGCCTTTAAATTCAAATTTAACTTAGAACATGATTCCAACATGTGTGCAGCAGACCATTCTTTTATTGGTTAATGGTGGATATCGGCGTGTTTGCCGATGTCTGATAGTTCATTTTTAAGTCAATATCGGCCGATACCGATAACGTGTCGATTATATCGTGCATCCCTAGTTCAGAAGATATTAAGATTACAAGTTTTGCCCATTTAAGGACATGACTGACTTGACTGACAGGCAGGAACACTGTTGCTGTTGGCCAGGAGGCTCAAAGCCTGCCTCTTCACCTCACACTAGCTCAACAGAAGTTAGGTTGCGTTCAGCATTTCCCAGTATGGCTCCTGCCGACAATTGGCTTCAAAACAGATGGGTGACATCCAAATACTACGTCAATTATTTATTAAGTCTATGGTAAAAAAATGTATAAACATGTATAAACTGCATTTTTCTTTATGTATACCATGTGTGAAAAGGGTTTCATTACCTATAGTAAATCCCATCACACTAAACTACTTTACAGTCATTCCTCAGTATCATCGCACCGCTCTGATGGGACGCAGTGTGACATATCAGTTTACTAAAAGCACAGCAGCTGTAAATGCTCCCTGAAGTCTGCTTGGAGTGCACACTCAAAGGGCACACACCGTGGAGCGCAAAGAAACTCCTGAGATTACTCGAGTTGAACAAACCTGGAGAAGATGACAGCAATACGACTCCAGTAAAATCTAACAGTGGTTTAAGGGTGAGCAGATGAGCAGAGAAAGTCTCTTCGTATAGGTGCTCGCTCAGGGCCCAGACACACGGAGCAGCAGGTGCACAGGCCGGGGTGAGAGATCTCGCCGACACATGTAATGAGTGACAAGACCCACACCATCAACCACAGACGACACAGAAGGGGAGAGTGAGTCACACCGACATTCACAACCCACTTGCAACTTTTCTCCTCTCTTCTGTTTTAAAGGTACATGTTACTGTTTGTGCAGTGTTCAAATCAGAAGCCTTATCACACTGTGATTTTACACAGCATTGAGGCCTCACTGACACAAGAGGCTTGACATATTACTAAACAGCATGAGCGTCACACAGTCACACATATACACACACAGTGCTGCTCCATCCGGCTGCCACCTTTATCGTTTACAGTGATGTGATTTTACCCGTTACTGCCTCACATGTCAGTTCAACAGTGGAAATACTGTGACATTTACATTGATGGAAAAGCTTAACAGAGGCGTAACACTTGAGCAGGCAATAAAAAAGGGCCAAAGACTACAAAGACGTTTAAAGGCAATCGAAGGAACTTTTCACGTTGCATTGATTCTGGTGGTGACCCCTTCAGAAGAAATTTGTAGTTTCTCCAGGTTTAAGGACTGCATTTCCCATGAGAGCCACCACCCATTGTCCTAAAAATGTGGCTCTTGCTAAAGCGTGCATTTGTTGTGGAAACAGAAGAATGGAAGACGAATCTACTTTTTAACACTACCTGTTTTTTAGATCAAGACAACTTTCTGTGAGATGCAGAGTGATGAGGTAATGTACTGTTTAACATAAAATTATATAGATATATATATATATATATATATATATATATCGCAGCAAAATTTTGTAATCTCTGGTTTATCAGATAGATAGATAGATAGATAGATAGATAGATAGATAGATAGATAGATAGATAGATAGATAGATAGATAGATAGATAGATAGATAGATAGATAGATAGATAGATAGATATTTGTCCTTAATAAGGAAATTTGTGGTCACTGTCTGTACAAGAATACATACATAAAACATATACAATAAACACCCACCAAGCCTCACAACAATGGTGCACATCAACCCACATATATACACACCAGACACATATAAACACACAGGACACAATTAAACACACAGGACACATACACACCGGACACATTACTGGGGCATTATTACTTTTGTTTAAAAGTGCTATGGCAGCCGGGACAAAGCTCCTGAAAAAAACGGGCTAATTACTATTAGTTCTCTTATAAAAGCTGACCGTAGTATCCGTGACGTTGCCCATCTGTTTCTGAAGCGCTGTTTTGAAGCCA
This sequence comes from Notolabrus celidotus, assembly GCF_009762535.1. Lineage (NCBI taxonomy): Eukaryota > Metazoa > Chordata > Actinopteri > Labriformes > Labridae > Notolabrus > Notolabrus celidotus. Next base: position 13,827,352 of record NC_048293.1, read on the forward strand.
ACTGTCGGCAGGAGCCATATTGGATATGCTGAAGTCAACCTAACTTCTGTTGAGCTAGTGTGAGGTAAAGAGGCGGGCTTTGCGCCTCCTAGCCAACAGCTACAGTGTTGTAGCTGTAAATCAAGTCAGCTGTGCCTCTTGTAATGGAAAACTAGTAATCTTAATATCTTCAAACTGCTGTGTTATGAAAAAATTCCTCCCCCGTACAGTGTGAGCCGATCGACAAATCAGCTATCCAGAGAGACTACTCTCGTTTTTTGTACCAGGCTGTAAACACGTTCCTTTCTGCTGTAAAGATTGACTTTTTTGAATTTTCAGTGTGTGTGTGGTATCGATACATCCGGAGCCAGTTTTTAACACTTCAGCATTAGCTTCAATTCTCTCAGCTGGAGGTTGCCGCTTGTGTGTTTTCTTGTGTCCCCATAAATGTCAGAATAAAGTAAAAATGCACACAGTTTAACACATTGACATGCTGGCATAAACACTAAATCCTGTTCATAGCCAGTTTGCTTTTTTACCTGGATGAAGAGTTTCTCCATCAACAATTGTTTTAAACAGAAAACATGCAGCATAAATATTTTTAAAGGCACTCAAGACCAACCATTTTAGTCTTGCTTTTAACTAAGTTTTATTTTTATTCTTAAAAGTTGTATCTATTTATTCATCTTTTATCTACTTCAAATTTAGTCAGTTTTATTCTACTTTATTTATTTATGTACTTATTTATTTTAAGTCTTGCATCTTAAGTTATTTTAATTGTTTTTGTTGTTTTATTATCTTAGAGATGTATTTTACTTTGACGATTTTAATTTCCTGTTTTAAGTTTTAACATCTTATTTTACCTCCAGTGTTTCCTCATTAAGATATCATGAGAGCGTTTCCTCAGTTCGTTCAGCAACTTATTTTAATTTTTTATTGATTCATTTTTATTGTTTTTATTACTATTGTTGCATATATTGTGTTCTTAACCTTAGGATTGTGGGGTGGGTTTGGGGTCAGGGCTGGGGGTGGGATCTTTTTCTTTATTTATTCTATTTTAAGTAGTTTTTATATAAAGCACTTTGTGTTACAATTTCATTGTATGAAAAGCGCTTTATAAATAAAGTCTGATTGATTGATTGATCATTTTCTCACCGTAGCTCCATTATCAGCCATGAGTTCAAAACATTTAGAAAAAGAATATTCTAGTGACTTCAAAAAATTCCTCCTGCTCAGTTGTGTCTCACTGCCAAACTTTACCAACAGAGTTCTTAAACATAAGCATTTCAAAGTGGGTGCCAAATATCAACTTAGCCTTTTTCACAGAAAACACCAAACACAGGCGCTTAAATAATGTCAGACAAAAATGATCTTGTTATTGATAATCTCATTTTACTATGTCTCCTCACAGTGCCTTTAAGAATATTATATCTATACATTTAGCCACCATTTATGTGGATTATGATAACTCTGTACAAGCATTAACTCTACTTTTAGAGTTCTATTTGTAGAAATTATTTTTACATCTGCACAGCAATAGTTCAATGAAATACTTCCAACACAAATAGAAAATCTGACATCTGTGGCTCCAGCAGAGCTTTTATAGGTACATCCAATCATTCATCTGCTTACAGCTCGTCTACCCACGTACCTGCCTACCTGCCAACACTCTCTGCATTCACTCCGCATGAGTTTAGTCCTCAACAAGCTAAAGCTATTAAGCTAGTCACCCAAGACTGGCAGAGAGAGATAGTTGGATACAATAGGCTTTGACAATGCTGCACTGTGCTCCTTTTAAATGCTCTTGTGTTGACTCCTTCTGCATCTCTGTTTAGAAAGCTGTGCACGTTACAATGTTCAGAGGGTGAGGAGATTTTTCAGTTGAATACTTTTTGAACTAGCTAGCTGGTTACGCCAAAGTTGCCAGCTCTCGGCTTTAATTACTGAGAAGTAGAGAAGTGAGGAAAAGTTGAGAAAATGAGTTTAAAGACCAATACACTGGTTCAACTTTGACCTCCTTTGAGTCTCCACAAATTGCACACAAAATTTCCTGTACTCTAACAATTCATTGCAAACACATCATGCGCACTCGCTTTCAGTTTCACCCATAAAGTGGTTCATAAATCCTTTGTGAATCCTTGAAGTGACAAAACATCCACCTACTTCCAAATTGTTATTACTGGTTGCATATGCACAAGAGGGAGAACTACTTGTTCTGCCCCTTTTTATCTTTACTCATCTCTGGAACCCTCAATTTTATCTTGCAACCCCAGAGGGGTCCTGGAAGACATCTGTCACATCAAAACTGTTGGCTTGTGTGAAAGCTCTGATATCTTGGCTGGTTATTTCCATGTTGAAGAATGTTCCCACATCTCTTAAACTACTTTGAAGATCCAATTCAACCAAAACTAGTAAAATAAGACCCATGCTCAACCAGAATTAGTCTTTAAAAAGAGCCAAACTAGTAACACTTGTGTGCTTAGCAGGGTCCAAAAAGGACCTCAGTGGTATGTGCTACACATCCTCAATATCTTCCAGTTGAGTAGAGAAGGTGAGCGTGTGCATGAGGGCGAGGAACAAAAGCAAATCTTGTGGCCAGTGGGGCCTCCGCTATCAGCCTGCTACTGTCAACGGTTCGCCGCGTCACATGGCTGCGTCCGTAATGCGAGCATGTGTCAACACACATTTTGCACATCTGACGACAAAATACAGTTTGCAGGAGAGCAGCTATGGCTGAACTCCAGCGTCTACATCAAAGCGTACAAGCACTCAGGAGGACTGACTTGGCTGAAAAATAAATGAGGATAAAAAAAAGTCTGATTTCAGTCTCCGACTTCAGTCGCCTCAGCTCTGCTAAGGAGGTTTCTGAAATGTGCAGGTGCATTGCTCCTTCACAGGAAGCCAGAGCTACCACATAACAAGAGAGGGGGAGAAGGAGGAGATGGAGGAGGAGGAGGAGGAGGAGGAGGAGGGGGGCCTACACAGTGACTGCATCCTGACAACAACCTCTGATTACACCAATCAGAGCAACACAGTCAGGGTGAGGGCAGGAGAAAAACCAGACCATACACCTCCACACTGCAGTGCCAATAAACAGCAGGCCTGACTCACTCAAAGTCTACCCAACACAACTGACAAGGTCGCTGACAAATTGGGGAAGGAACTCGCCCATAATGTCAGGGGAGCTGTGGACGATGTGCCCAGCCCACAGAAAAACTCCAGCTGTGGCTCAAATTTTAATGAGCGGCTCCTTTATTAATCAAAAAACTCCAGACTCCATTTTAATCAGTGGATTGTGGAGATTACTGTCCTCCCCTGCTCATAGGAGGGACAGACCTCACACAGACGTGTGCAGGCTTGCTCCATCCACAACCACTTCTACAACAAAGTCAAAAGCGGCGTTTCATTTCCCCAAAGTGAATCATCTTAATACAAAAAAAAGGTCAAACTGGTCCACGGGAGCGACATCCAATTAGTGTCAAGTGTGACTAATTATAATCTGACAAACGTGTGAAATGAAGTCAGAAACCCAAGACAGAAGCTAATTATAGCACACTGAAACACTTCATTAAGCACAGTTTATAGCAAGGAGACATTCCACATCAGAATGCTAAAACATGTCCGGGATGAAACAGCAGCCTTACAGCAGAAGCACAATGATGCCTGTCAGGACACAAGAGAGGCGGAAATGGTCCAACAAGGAAACGCACTGTCCAATAATACACCTGATCTCTTCAAAAACAAATATGTAACAGGAGGCAGGATCATGGGATAATATTGTTTATTAGCCTTTGCATTAACCGCTTTAACATCAAAAGGCATCACTATGCTGTTCAGGTGGCTGAGATAGTAACTGTTTAGTGCAGTTCATGAAAGGAGTGTGGGAAACTGTGGAGTCAGGCGTTGCATCAAAAGTGCAGGTTTTAACAGAACTGTTGGCACCACAGGGGGAGGTTTGAGGTTTTCTTGCTAAAGGCTAATGCTCACAGAGTTGTTTTCATAGTATATCCAAATGACCAATATCAACCTGAGACTGTCTTAAATGCAATATTGGATACCAACAAGTATGTTTGTCAATGCCACCCCAACAATAGAACCCTAACCCAAAAATAAACAGATTTCAGATACATTATCAAGTGATAACAAACCAACATCGTTTCACAGTAGCACACTGTGAAAGCAAAATGTAAGCTAGCAAAATGTCAACATTTAGTGGTTTTCTACCAAAATGTATTTTTTAATCTGCTTGAATTGGAGAGGCACTTGGTATCCACCATAGACTGTATAAATAAAGGACATAGTATCAGTGACGTCACCCATCTGTTCCTGAGCGCTGTTTTTGAAGCCAATTAGTGGCGGCAGCCATATTTGAAATGCAGAACTCAACCAGGCATAGTGTGACTTAAAGAGGCGGAGTTTGAGCCACCTAGGCAACAGCTATGTGTTCCCGTCCGGGAGTCCAGTCAGTCATGTCCTCATTTGGGCAAGAACTTGTCATCTTTATATCTTCTGAACTGTCGCATTAGGACAAATGTTACCCCCGTACAGTGTGTGCCGATAAAGAAATGAGCTGCGTAGAGCAGCAGGCTGTAAACATATTTATTAATGCTGCAAAGATCGTCTTTTTTGAATTGGTGTCTATGTGGTTTCCGCTGTTTCTGCAGCCAGCCTCAAGCGGATTCTCGATGAATTGCAGTTTTTAACATTTCCGCATGGGCTTCATATTTTGAGACCGTTAGGTTGCCGCTTGATCAGGATCATGGGATAATATTGTTTGTTAGCCTTTGCATTAACCGCTTCACATCACATGCATCACTATGCTGTCCAGGTGGCTGAGATAGCAACTGTTTAGTGCAATTCATCAAAGGAGTCTGGGAAACTGTGCCGTCAGCTGTTACATCAAAAGTGCAGGTTTCAACAGAATTGTTGAAACCTGCACTTTTGGGGGGAAGTTTGAGGTTTGGGGGGAGGTTTGAGGTTTTGGCTTATGCTAACAGAGTTGTTATCATAGCATATCCAAATGACCAATATCAACTCGAGACTGTCTTAAATGCAATATTGGATACCAACCAGTATGTTTGTCAATGCAACCCCAAAAATAAACAGATTTCAGGTACATTATCAAGTGATAACAAACTAATGTCATTTCACAATAGCACAAAGTGTTGTAAAATGTCAACATTTAGTGGTTTTCTACCAAAATGTATTTTTTAACCTGCTGGAATTGGAGAGGCACTTGGTATCCACCCATACTCTGATACAGGAAGTAAAAATATGTATTTTTAAAAACAAATTAAGCCTCTGTAGTGTCCCATTGGATAGCTAGACGTGTCACATGTCAAAATCAATGTTTTAAAGGGGACAATTATGTGTCACAGACAACCTCTCCAGTAAGACTGTGCAGATAACAATGGCTGTATAGTGTTGGTGATGTGCAAGGTGTTCTGTGAGGTCCACTCCTCATGCTCGCTGTCCACCGAGGTGCCAGGGCTACCTCTGTGGAGGAGCAGATGGTTCTCCTGCTTGTGCCCAACACTTCCTCTCTGTCGGAGCATCTCTCTGACAGATGGGCCCAGGATCCTGGACCAAGCTAATCTCCCAACACTCCTCCACTTAAAGGCGCAGTGGAAAGCCTGCTGCTGCTGCTGCTGCTGCTGCCTCTACCTCCACACAGTCCCACAGACAGAGAGCCATGATGGTGAGAGGAACACATCAATACAGGCTGAACGATCCTGTCACGTCAGACTGACCGTGCTGAATTATTAGAGAGTTCAAACATACCTTGATGACAACAAACTAAAAGGTTGATGTAATGTAATAGCAATGGAGTAGGTGAAACAATACAAAGAACAAAGGAGAAATGGAGAAAAAGGTGGAGCATTTCTTTGAAGTTGAGGGGAAAAAACGGTTACAGCTCGAGCTCTTTGAGCACGAGGTGACAGTCTGCTTCCAACGGCTGCCCCAAAAATTGCTGTCACTTTGCTCGTTTTCAACAGCAAGCATGCAAATAGGCTACAAAATGCCTCCTCCCTTGCTTTACCGGGTCCTGACCACGTCTGCGCTCGGAGGAGCCAAAGTTGACATGTCGACAATTCACACTAACTATAAACGACTTTCGGAATGTCAGACGATATTCCGCCCCGCTATGCCCGACCGAGCACGAAGGAAATCGGCTTTTAATTATTCGGAGCAGCAGAAGCAAAGGCACGCTGTCGACAGTTTTCAAATAAATTCACAGCCCAGGAAAGACGACACTCTGTCGTGTTGAATGCATAACCGTGTGGGGAAAAAGCTCTTCTAGGACAGGCAGAATGTCACGCAGCCTTTCGCACATGTTAAAGACTATATGTTAAAATCTCTTGGAATAAAAAGAACTATACGAGGGCTACTTTGCCATGCAAGAAGTACACAAAATGAATTTGGACAGCTTTATCTGGCTTATGCACACGGCTGGAAATCACATGCATCAACCGCTGGTATTCATATACAAGTTGGCAACAAAGTAATTATTCAAAATTTCGCAAATGTCTGAATTACTTACGCTTTTAGTGGATTCTGAATGACAGCCGCCATTTTGCTACAATGTAACGCAATATCGGCGTCTTGCAGTTCTGAGGGAAACCTACAGCGTTTGACCAATCAGAGCTCGGGGTGAATCCGTGGACCAATACATACGCAGCATACACGGATGGGGCGTGGCTTAATGGGGTAAACTGTCAAAATTATTTTAAAGGGTTTTCCCTTGTATTTATATTGTAGACTGTAAGTGAATAACAACACTTTTAAAGAGACCCTCACTTGGGCTTGTATCACATGTAAATACAATTCCTCCTAGGGGCCATGCGGTGCAAGTGGCACAGAATACCAACATGGAAGGCTGGGTTTAAATATTTATTGAAATGATTATAAATCATTTATCATCATCAATAAGCACCAAGCAAATATTTTCCTCTCTGTTTCTGGAGCTGCAGTGTTGGAGAGGAATGCAAGCAGGGCTTATAATACTCAGGCTTGCACACGATCTTTTCCTCCCACATACAGCACAGTAAGTGGTTTGACACAGGGAGGTTTAAACACACAGACACACACCAAAGACATGGAGGCAATTCCAGATTATTATTATTTTTGACAGGTAAGGGGTGAATTCACTTTAATTTTATGCAAATCTTCCACCAGTTCATCAAATATCCACACATCATGTCTTCAAGTTGGTTTAAACAGCTTTAATTGTATCAATAAGTCCTGTTGATTTGTAGTGTGTAGGTGAGAAGTGTTGATAGCACCCAAGCTAATAAAAAAAAAGATGGACATCAATAATATTTGCATTTGCACAGAATTGCATTGGAATAAACTCCAGTACAAATCAAATGCCATGATCTAATTCCTATTTTATGCTGTGCAATATTAGCATCTCAGAGGGGTGTGTGTGATGCAACATTCAGACACATAAATCTATTTTGAGACAAGGCAGACAAAACATCTTCTCATCAGACATTAGAACCAAAAAGTTCCACGTTAGGAGCAAAGAGAGGATTAACTTTATCTACAAAGCTTACAATCACAAATATTGTTTTTTTTCTTCTAAATGTTAACAACAAATACAAGCATACGTGTTAAAGGCATCACTTTGTGCTTTGTATGATATCCTTAAAGGGACTCATCACTCAATTCAAAACTAGTAAAGATGCAAGATCAGTTAAAGCTCTCAGTCACTAAATATGGGTCAATATCATGATTTTTTTTTTTGTTCTTGCAACATTTAGCATCAAGTTTTCTGTGTAGTTCTGAAAGACAAAAACAATATAAGGAGAAAGATGACATTACAAAGCATATAAATGATCATACAGTAACTTATGTCACAACAGAAATAATACATCAATACAATTTCATCTATAACAGAAAAAAAAAAACATGCCAGGAAGATTTTTTTTTTACCAGGAAAAAAGTGTCAAGCTTTGATAGGACTCTTTTTCCTGTCAGGCTGTGCCTACAGAGACCTGGAGGCGTGAGTTTCATTTTGTCAAACTGGTTTGAAGTCAAATTTTGATATTTTCATTTCTGCAAAACAATATCAATACGACCAACAGGCAGTAAATGTTTAGAAAACTCAAAGTGTCAAGAAAACAAACATGTAAAACAAACAACTTATGATGTGAACATTAAAATGCTGCTTGTTAAAAGAGGTGGTGAGGTTTATTCAGAGTTCAGAGCTCTGAACAGAAACAAAGGCCATCGATTCCTCACACTGCCTTGCATGCCAGAGTGCTAATAATTATTTTTCAATACATAAATAATTTTTAACGTTTCAAATGTACACTCTAATGTAGTTCAGTCTTCATACAACTACAAAGTACATGATAAAATATTAACATCATACCAGCACAGACACAGTGACCTGAATGATTTTTGGCACTCCAGATATCCGCATCAAGACCTGACTGTAGCAGAATTCAGCTTGGTTTGCGACAGACCGCCTGATCATGTGGATATCTGGGATTTGGCCATGGTAAGCAAACAGCCTATAACAGCTGAAAAAGGCTTAGTGCAAAAACTAAAAATGTTGCAGTACAGCATGCAATGGAACCTGCAGTTAAGCCTGCATGGATATAAAATATGTCCTCGCCATTACACGTACAACATCAGAGAAACAACGCTTGACAAGAAGAATCGCTGGAAACTAATCACACCAACCCTGCAGGGTTCTCAACTAGCTAGTATTCTTTAAATGATACATTTTTTTTATATTTTCTAATAGTAGAAAAATAGCTCCACAGCCTTATTGAACGTAAAATTAGGGATTTGTGTCACAAAAAAATCTAAATATTCACTCTGTGAATAACTAGAGTGGAAATACACGATTCACACTCAGTCAATTAACTCACATGTTCTGGCTGTTCTACAAAGGCCACAGGAACTCTGAAATCCCAAATCTGCTAAATATCCTATAAAGTAAGAGCCTAAAAACTTCCTCTCCACAGATACAAGACAGAACCATCAGAGGAACAGAGGTAAAGCTGTGTCAAAACGACAGCTGAGTGAGTGACTGGTTCTCTCTGGTGCTCTGAGGAAGGAAGCTTTTCTCCCCCGTTAAAGTTCTCCAGGTTTCTGGTTGCAGCTGGCGCACACGCGCACAGGGTGGTCCCAGCCTCGAGACGGCACCGGCCGACGCTCCGGGGAGCAGTCGTCGCACACTCCCTGGCCGCAGGCGCGACAGTGGTGTTTGGACAGCTTGGCAGTGAACTCGCACTGGCAGTTGTGGCAGGAGAGGATGTCCTGGTCGGGCACCCAGTAGGCAGGACGAGCTGCATCTTTCACCAGGCCTGGGGGACAAAGCACAAATTAGCATATGTGTTATGTTAGAAATATTATAGTGAAACTGCTTTGACATTTGAGAGAGGTCTGTTTGCTCTCTTGAGGAGATCTTTAACACTATTGTTCCCTGTCTGTTTAGTTAGCTTCGCATACAATCTAGAAACTGTGCCTGGCGCTGTTCAAATGATACTGCAGACCCACACTAATTACAGTCGAAGTGCATACATGAATATACATTTGATAACATAACATCCAGCTTAAAAAAAAAAGGTTTTCAGCATTAAAGTCTTCCAACTAATGCTGCTAAAGCTCATCTAAAAGCACATTTAAAATGTGCAATCTGCATTTAATCTTGTTTGATTCATCTGTAAAGCTTGAGACATCATTAACATCATGCGGTGGTTTAACACAAGGTTATGTCCTGGACTGTTTCTTAGCAGGGCGTAATTACATCCTGGAGTTTCCGCAGCTGGAGCAACTGTTTTTAGCCTAAAGAGTCCGGCACATAACCCCTTCTGCAGTCCTATATTGTGTTCCTCCCAAAACGTCCAGCTAATGTTTTCTAATTTAGAGCTGTTACACAGACACCCTATGAGCCATTACACCCCCTTGCTGATTAAATCCTGTGACACACCACAGTAACTCAATATAACCTCCCTCATTTACTCTATTCAAAAACACTAGGCTTCATCAGATTTACTTCTATTCTTAATATCACTTCTAGGTTGCTTTAGCTTTATCCTTGCTTACTTCTCCTCACCACTCTTTTGAAGTGCACCTTGACATCAAGAAAAATTAGGCCCTTGGTCGGGGTAGCCATGGAAACTTGGACTCAAGGTTTGGAAACAAGTCGGCTAATTTTGTTGTGATTGGAGCAGACTTTGCTCGGAGGTATTTCTGGGATGGTGATGGATATACAAAGGTTCTTAGCAGGATATCGGGTTATCAGAAACATACGCATCCATGCCCTTTAGCAGAAAATGTGGGTGTACAGTGGGCTTACAAGGAAGCCTAATACATAGAAAGCATGCTCCTTATGTTTTGTGTTAAATAACCTGTTAGAGGATTGAATAATATTATTAAAATGTGAGTGAAACAAAAAAAACAGAATAAATTGTAGTGTATATTTCAATCAGGATAAGATTTATTCTTATACCAGCTTTCTCTTCATGCAGCAGTCTTCACATAAACACTGACCCTGATCACGACTAGGAGCGCTTTCAAATGTCATGTAAATCTGCCTCCAAACATTTATATACTTTAAGCAAATATCCTGCGAGTTTACAGCAGGAAGTCTTATAAAATGAAATGAGTAAACAGGCTAACCGGTCATCTATCTCACCTTTGCACTAGTATAAGCACCACAACTTGAAGTCTGTGTTAAACATTAGGGAGGCAGAGCACTTCTACAAGAGCACAAACACTGATGTGTTCAGAGGAGCTTGTCAAAGGCAGTTTTTTGGGTTCTTTAGTCAGCGTGTGTAGGAGGATTGTAATTTTTTGGACAAACATTAGAAGTAAGCTACAAATTATTTTCTGTTTTCTGTTTTTGAAAATGAGCTTACTACAGCATACATTCATTCACTTTATGAGCCTCTAAATACTGTCAGATTAAAGCATGACACACAATCAGTAGGTTCAGAATTATTTGCCCTAGTTTGTCCTTAAATTAACTTTTGCTAATTGTACAGGCTCTATTGTAGTTTGATCATTCAGTGAACTACATTCCTAGATTCCTATTTGCTGTTTTGACTCATTCTTTACATTCTCTGGAAACAAACCCTCCCTAATTTTCTCTTCTGGCTTTAAATAAGCACGCCACACATCTGCCACCAGAGGGCATTGCACCCTTTACCTCACAGTTGGGCCTGCTGGGTCATTTATTCCTGTTACATAACGCTGTTGTTTAGGCTTTGTGTTGGGCAACACTCACCAAGTGGGATGTCAATAGCAGTGACCACAACTCCGAAAGTGTTGGTCACTGCTTCTCCGACCTTTCTAGCCAAGTTTCCGCCTTCTTCTTCCTCAAGCTCTGCCTCGAGTATCTCTGGAGAAAGAAAGAACCTCTATTAAAAACTAGCTTATAACAAATGTGAGCTAGCTAGAGCTAGATAATAAACATAAATGACTGATAGGACACATTCAACAGTAAGAGGAAGCTGGGAGTGTGCGTACCTGCGAATGAAGCTCTCTGTTCAAAGCAAACGTCACAAACTCTGACAGGGGCAAGGCCCCAGCCTCTCTCAGGGACAGGCGCAGCTTTGGAAGAGCAGCCATCGCAGAAGCCCTCCCCACAGGCACGGCAGTGATGTTTGGTGTCGTTGTCCTGGAAGACTGAGTGACACTTATGGCACACCTAAAACAAGAGGAACAAACAACAGCAGAAGTCGTTATTGACGTAAAGCATGAGGAAAGAAGACCCAATACGAGTCTTTCCAGGTTTTATCTTGTGACCCGCAAACACAGATTGTGTAATCGGCTCAGAACAGCACACAGTAAACATCCCTCTGGACATGAAAGTGTTGACTTGGCTGTTGGTGGCAGAGAGTGGTGAGGGGGGGGTCTGTGTGTCACTCACCAAGATGAGGGAGTTGGGTTTCCAGTAGGCTGGGGCGATCTGATCCGTCAGCCAAGAGGTGACAGCTTTCGCAGGCTTGACGCTGAGCTCTGACACAGACTGGGCTACTAGGTTGACTCCATCCAGAAGACGCTGAGCTGCGTTGCTGTTGTCTTTTAAAAAGCCATCCGACTAAAGCAAACAGACAGATTTTTACTACTTAACTTGATAAATGATTACCTTTAGCTGTTATTATATGTCTTCATACAGTCTGCTTCTCTTACCCCTGGCCATACATGCTGGATCTCAGTACGGACGACAGTATCCACAGGGTCCTGGTTCCCATACCAGTACTGACGGCTCCGATAGATCACTCCACAGTTTGGACATTCAATAACATACCTGTCCAGACAGACATGTACATCTCAGGTTGTATAAATGAAACACATATGTGTCTTAGGTGTAATATGAAACATGTAGGTTTATGTTAAAAGTAAGTGGACATGTTGGATCAGAGTCTGGTACACGAGTGCTAAAATTAGGCTCTGCAAAAGGTAACACAAGCTTAACCAAAGCGCAGCAAGCATGACCCTGCAGGCCAGTCTACTGCTACTCACCCAGACCAGGCGTATTTGGCAAGACCCAGCCATGGGGAGTCTGAGGAAGCTGAGGTCTTAGGGACAACTATCACTTCCTTTCCACCTTCATAGCAGGCCTAAAACGATGCACAAACAGTCACTTTAGATGCATCAGACAGAATCAGAGAGGTTCAGCTGTACACAGAGATGTTTAAGTTCATGTAAGGATACACATGTGTGAGAAGGGCTTACCTTGCATGTGTAAATACGGTTATCATACTGAATAGAATAACGACACCGGTGCTTCGCTTCATGGCACGCTCCTTCTCCTAAGTGGTTCATGCTGTTCTTGCAGCCAGATCTGGGTGAAAAGCAATGTGTCAGAGAGGTGTAAAATGTCAAGAGCAAGACATTTAGGAAAAAAAGTTTATTATAATCATAGCCGTTTCAAACCGCAGCAGGATACTCACCCACAACTGAGGCAGAGGCAGGAGCAGGTGAAGTACTCATCGGGAAAGAAGCAGCTGTGGGCTACTAGCTCACCTGTAATTTCCCCATTAAAGCGCTCACTCAGTGCCTGTGGGGAAATGAAGGATGAGTAGAAATGAGTAAACACAGACAAAACAAAGAGCTGCTCTTCAATTTACACAGCAATACTGCACAGACACTGAAAGCATGCATTTTAAAAACAGTAACATGAAAACTTCAACAGTCTCCATCTGCATCCAAGAAGCAGCTCATGATGTATCAGTTTATTATAAGTTGTTGTTTTCATTCAATGCTAACTTTACAACAACAAACAGGCTCAAATACCAGCTGACTTTACAACCCCCTTACCTGCAGGGCTTTGTAGATGACCACAGGGGTGCGAGGGGAACGGGTGGCGTTGTTGTCAAGGAGCTGCTCCAGTTTGTTCTGCAGGCCGCGGAAGTCAGTGGGAGGGTTGAGGGTCTGCGTGCCCCAATACTGCACAGAGCTAAAGGCCTCTGGGAACCGGGAAAGCTTCTTGAAGCGCTCGGACAGCAGCCGATCCACAGACTCAGAGGACTTACCTACACAAAGACACAGATGAAGAGGTTAATGTGTGTAGATACTTTATTTACAGCTGTCGTATCAGTGCACTTAATAAAAAGGATTCTATAGCTCGTCATTGTGGCATCTGAGTGGAAAGTACTTTGACTTTGAAATATAAAAGAGATGAGGATGTGGCAGCATCAGCGATCAGCTTCCAAAAATAATTAGATACTTACAAAAACTGAGTAAATGCAGCACAGCAATTTATGTTTAAATCTGCAAAGTTCATTTTTGCACAGGAGCAGTACAGCTGTAGCAGCCATGATAGTAACTTAACTGAACTTCATGCATTGTTGAAATTGTTGACATTAATGGATTGTTTCAACTGCAGTAGTGCGGCTACATAACACAAAGAAACTCAAGTAATGTCTTTTAAGTGTGCCTGCAGCTATAAATATGTGCAATTCTTGACTTCAGGTCAAAGTGTGCTCAGTTTGTTGTCGAGAATGTAGTGTTTAACGTTTCCTTAAAAGCTGGAATGCTAAGTGTTACCTCTTGTGTTAAGGACGATAGACTAAGAAACCCTGCAGGCTACTGTTTGAACCTGTAATTACAGTACTAAAGTCTTAGTTTACTTTAAAGGCACCAGCTTGTCCCTTCCAGTGATGCAGACTTGAATTCATGGAGTTTGATCACAATGTGCTGTTCTGATGGAAGTAAAGTATTCTGCGCTTTGACTTGTCTTAATATAAATGTGTAACAGATGACAATGAGCAGCAGAGGCGACAGGCTTTACCTGATCCAAGCAACTTAGTGTGGACTGTTTCATGGAAGATGACCACAGCAGGGCCCAATGTGGACAGTGGGACGTCCAGGCCGCAGCGAGCTGTTGTCGCCTTCAGCTCCTTAGTGAAATGCTTCAAATAAGCATCCGAGGCATCCCCGAGGAACTTGAACAGGTCGTCATGGAGGCGATCAGCATGGGTGCGGTAGATGATGAGGTCTGAAATGGCTAGGACCTTGAGCAGCAGACGTGTCCTCTGACCCTGTTTGGAGCTGTTCCCCAGCAACCCCTCTGTATCGATGACCACTACATTACGGCTGGGGTCAAAAGCTGCCCACACGCCTACTGTACAGGACTCCTGCGTAGGGGAGGTCTTGAACACTTCCTTGCCCAAGAAGAACGTGTGGTTCAGGGTGTGTGATTTGCCCTCTCCTGTGTTGCCAAAGATGGACACCACCTTAAGGAGCTGGTCGGGGTCGCAGCTCAGGCGCTTCACAAATGAACTTTCATCCTTTATCTTTGGAGAGAGAAAAGTGTAGAGGTGAACATGAGGTATGAAGGAGTGAGGTTATCTGCACATCTCATGCACACTCAACTCACTACCACAAAAAGTTTAGTAATCACAGTGTTTCAAGCAAATGGTGAAATATTTGCACACCAATAGGCTGATAAGAACAAAGATGGAAGGTGTGATCATCAAAAATCCAGAAAAACCTAATTTAAATACAATCACATTTCAGGGTGTTTTCATCATCTTGTCTCTTTTCAGAAACTGTCATCTTTTAAATCCCATCTCTCATCGAGGACCATCTAAACCACGTCAGGCAGGAAACATTCAACAGTATCAGAAGTGTAGAAAATGTTTTGATTGTTAAACTTTTTGTGGCACTGAGTAAGTGTGCAGGCGTATCTTCTTTTTCTTTCAGTGTGTATTATTTAGGAAACAAAATGTGCAATGCAAGTGTCACTTTTGCACAACTCACCTGCATTTCCTCATTCTCATCCACCAAGAGAAAACTGGAAATCTTCTCCAAAAGTTTTGCTCTCTGAGATTTGATCTCATCGTCAATGTGGACAGCAGGCGGGACAGATGTTTGGATCAAGCTGACCTCTGCAGGTTTGGGGGGAGGAGGGTAAGATGTCAGCTGGTGTTTCTTCTTGTTGCCTCCACTGTGGGTGCGTTTCTGACAGTCTTGGCACAGGTTAAGTTTGCAGTTCTGGCAGCGGACCACAGATCTGCGGCGCTTGCTGTTGTCTCCATTCCCTCCTTTGCAGTTGTCACAGTACGGGACATGACCGGGACCTATCTGAACCCGCTCGTGGTTCTTCAGACTCTCCTGGATGTGGAGCTCGAGCTCACAGCGGACACACTGCAAGCTTTTGCATGCATCACACTCAAATGCAGCCTCTTCAGAGCCACCACAGGCGTAACTCTCCTGACATATTAGACTAGTGTTGACTCCCTTTTCTGAAGATGAGCCATGGCCACTCATCGTTTCTTACAAGGAAAACTTAAATACAGAGCAGTGTTTATTGAAACACCCTTGACAACAGCAGCAGCAGTTTCCTATATTGGAAAAATGAAAATGACTAGCTTCTGGAAATACTGACAACAGAGATGACCTATAACAAATGGACCTAAAACAGCTGCATGGTGCTAATGATCTAAATACTGTACAGTATCAACTTAGAAAATATTAACAAATAAAACTGTAAAATTATGTAATTTTGTGCGGCAGCGAGGCAATGAAGCAGAAACAGCCGTCTTCTTGTGCAACACCTGATACCTTATTACTTCAGTTAGCTTGTTTTTGTGTGTTAGAGCTGCAACAATAGATACAATATGTCATAAGTTAACGATTAAAACAAATGTAACACTGACAAATGTGCATATATCTCGTACCAATCGAGACAATGAACTCTCTCTTAAGAGATGAATGTGCAAATGCTGATGCTAACAACAGGCTAGCTAGCAAACTGAGCCTCAACAGCTCGCTGAGAAACTCAAACAGAACATTTGTCCACAAAGCATTTACACGGAACTCACAGCTAGCTGGTTTCGACGGACAGTTTCAACTTTTTCCAAAGATAATCTTTAATTATCGAGGCAGCGAGCCCTAACAGTTCATATCCGTCCGTACAAGCAGCTAGCCCCCAGTCTGTCAACTGAGCTGTAACAACATATCAACAAAAACAACAACAGCCCGTCGATGGTAAAAGCTCGGAGATCCGCGAACTGTTTATGGGAGGGAAATCGGCGCGAGTTGGTTTAAAAAAGTCTTAAAAGTGTTACTGTGTTTGAATCCTTCCGAGCAGTGTCATTGTTTTGTTCTTCAGCCCCCTCCCTGGCAGATCTCTCTAGCTACGTTATTTTGTTGCCAGGTCAGATCAGCTGATCAGATTATTTTCAGTCACAGGGTCAGTGGAGGGTACGAGGTGGATGCATGATGGGAAGTGTAGTTCTGTAGCAGCACAGAACAGAGGCTGGGACACCATTGAGCTGCACAGTGTTTTCATGTGTTGGCAAATCCCCTTTTCCATTCAAACCCAAACCTGCGACGGCGTATATGTACGGATGAGGATAAGGCCCCTGAAAAAAAAAAATTTAAGGTCAATTTTTTTTTTAAATTATTATTCTGACAAAAAAAAATCAGAATTCTGAGATTAAAGTCAGAATTCTGAGATTAAAGTCAGAATTCTAAGATTAAAGTCAGAATTCTGAAATTAAAGTCAGAATTCTGAAATTAAAGTCAGAATTCTGAGATTAAAGTCAGAACTCTGAGATTAATGTCAGAATTATGAGATTAAAGTCAGAATTCTCAGAATAAAGTCAGAATTCTGAGATTAAAGTCAGAATTCTTAAATTAAAGTCAGAATTCTTAAATTAAAGTCAGAATTCTGAGATTAAAGTCAGAATTCTGAGATTAAAGTCAGTATTCTCAGAATAAAGTAAGAATTCTGAAATTAAAGTCAGAATTCTGAAATTAAAGTCAGAATTCTGAAATTAAAGTCAGAATTCTTAAATTAAAGTCAGAATTCTGAGATTAAAGTCAGTATTCTCAGAATAAAGTAAGAATTCTGAAATTAAAGTCAGGATTCTCAGAATAAAGTCAGAATTCTGAGATTAAAGTCAGAATTCTGAAATTAAAGTCAGAATTCTGAAATTAAAGTCAGAGTTCTGAGATTAAAGTCAGAACTCTGAGATTAATGTCAGAATTCTGAGATTAAAGTCAGAATTCTTAAATTAAAGTCAGAATTCTGAGATTAAAGTCAGAATTCTTAAATTAAAGTCAGAATTCTGAGATTAAAGTCAGAATTGTCAGAATAAAGTCAGAATTCTGAAATTAAAGTCAGAATTCTGAGATTAAAGTCAGAATTCTCAGAATAAAGTCAGAATTCTGAGATTAAAGTCAGAATTCTGACTTTATTCTCAGAATTCTGACTTGTCCAAAACTGAACAGTTTTTGGGAGTCCATCTTTAACACCTTGTCAAACGTTTCTGACACTTCATTAGAACCATGTCCTTTTCTAGCCCTGTTTGGAGTGACTCCAAGGATCATCAGTTTGACTAAACAACAGACCAACATGATAGCTTTTTGTACTCTCTCAGCAAGAAGGATGATATTACAAAAGTGGAAAGAACGATGGCCACCTGTATATGGACACTGGGTAAGAGAGGTCATGTACTATGTCCAACTAGAAAAGATAAGATACACTATAAAGGGGTCAATTAAGAATTTCTTTGACACTTGGCAACCTTTCTTAACTTTCTTTGAAACTCTAAGTGCTGACAAAATTGATCTTAGTGTGTAATGTGTAGATGTGTGTGTATATATATGTAGGGGTGTTTATGTTTTATTATTATTATTTCTACATGTATGTATGTTTTGTCTTTTGATTTCTGGCAATTATGTTCTAGTACTGGTAATGAGACATGGGGGGAGGAGAGAAAAAATAAAAAAGTTTGTACAATGAAAATGACTGTATGTTTACTTTTCTTGTAATATATTAATAAAAAGACCTTGATCCCAAAAAAAATCTATGTATTTCTACATTAAAGCACTGATAAATACCACTTATTAAGATAAAAATAAGATAAGCTATTACTTTATTGATCACCGGAGGGAAATTCAGTTGTTGCAGCAACCCAGACATAAGTACAGTCAAGAAGAAGTTCCAATTAGTAAAATAAAATAATTAAAAATAAAAATAGATAAATAAAGATAGAATACAATTAGATATATACAATGTTACAAATTGAATTTAGATAAATACAAATGTTACAAAGGGATTAAATAGCAGTAATTACAGGGAGTATTAAAAATGTTTCAGTAGTGACAGGTTGACATGGTGTGATTATGGTTGGTAATGACAGACAGAAGCAATATGATAAATAAACATTGGTATATAATATGACCGTAAGTTGTAGTAAACAATAATAATGTAATTAAACATGATATAATATAGCAAATATAATTATATAATATAATGTAATATGCATTATAATGTCATCAGCAGTCCACCAGCATGGACAAAGGTTTTTGGAAGTGATTTTTAGCCCATGCAGTGATTTCCACTACAGAGTCATGTCTGTTTATAATACAGTATGAGGGGTAGGCATCCAGTATTGGATTTTGGCCATGTTCCTTCAGTAGGCCGACATAGATCTTCCAGATTCTCTGAATTTTTTAATATTACTAGAAACCCCATATTCTTATTGTTGAATTATTTATTCACACAGTCTCTCACAAAGCAGTGAACCTCCTCTTATCTTTACTGCTGAGAGACTCAATCTCTCTAGAATGCAGTTATTGTACCCAGTCATGTGATGGACCTGTTGCAAATGAACCTCATGAGGTGGGAGATGTCCAAATGGTTTTTTTTGTTACATTATAAAATGTTTGTGGTGATTTATTTCTCATGTCTCGACTATTTTGAAATGTATTGCTGGCAAATATAAAATAAGCATTTTTTAAATATATATATAATGGTTTAATGGTGTATTATTTGGTGTATTATCTCTGCACTACTTTGATTACTAATAGGGTTTACATTTGCAGCTCATCAAAATCTGTTTTCATTAACAGCATCTCAGCTTTTTTTTAGAACTGGGGTTGTACTTTGTAGGTAAATCTTAATAACTGTGATTAAAAGTACACCCCTGAAACTCCATGTGGGTGGATGTATTGAGAGTAACTGTTTGAAACAAGCCTCAGTATAAGATCTCAAACAAAGGGCAGATTTAAGTGGCTTTTGTTTTGTAAATCAGCACTTCAAAGACTCAGCAGGTTACCATTTGTCCCACATGGCAATTTGTGTTTTCCCTCCATTTCTTCACTGACAGTACTTTCCAGTGGATCACGCTGAGTGTTTTCAGATTGATTCAAAGAACCTTAATGAAACAGAAAACAATATGCATCATACTGTAGTGCATTTATTGAAAATAACACAGAAATGTAAACATACACACACACACTTATATACAGCAACAAACAAAACATGAATCAATGATTGGAAAGATAAGAGCAAAGTACATTATCTCCTGTTTGTCACATAAGTTACAAGACCTGTCATTTTTGGTGGCAAGTTTACAGTGTCTTTAAACTGTTGTTTCGGTGCTCAATCCACGTTTTCAGAGGAATAAATGGGGAAAAATCAAAGTCTTCAAAACTTCAAACAAGCTGTCAACAGAGCTGAGAACATTCAATTCACTGTCTGTTTCCATTAGATAAAGTAGAAGATTTTTCTCCATCCAAAATCACAAAAAGTCTTCAAGCGCTTCAGAGGGCTGAACTTTTTACATTTTGCTCCACCGGTGTGATTGTATTTGATAGCAACAGATATAGCAGAGTCAAACACATCTTTGAGGTTGTGCTGTGTCAGGGCTGAACACTCCACATAGTCCTGAGCTTGGATTCTGTGTGCCAGTCTCCTGGCCCTGCTGGAGCGTACTGGTTTGGCTCCCATAAACTGATCCAGGTGAATTAGGACATCCACATTATGGCGAAGGTCTGACTGAGTCCCTACCAGAATTATTGGAGAGGCTTGGTTTCCTGCTCTGATCTGTGGGATCCATTTGGAGGTGATGTTATCAAAGGAGACAGGGTTGACCAGGCTGAAGCAGAGGATGAAGACGTCCACATGGGCATAGCACAGAGAGCGGAGATGGCCAAATTCATCCTGTCAGAATAAATACAATGAAAGAAAGGTCATGCAGAGGACTGATACTGGTCAAAAGGAAATCTTGTGTTGTGGCCAACCAACCTGTCCTGCAGTGTCAATCAGCTTGATACGAGTTGGAAATCCATTCACATGCACCAAACCTGAAAATAAAGAGGCACACATCAGATTTATTTCTGAGACAAGCAGCCATTCATTTCTACAAGAGCAACTTCAACTCACCAGTGAAAACATCAAATGCTGTCTGCCTGTACTCGCTGTTGTATCCATTAAAGACATAACTGATGATCATGCTGGTCTTCCCCACAGCTCCATCACCAACCAGCATGCAGCTCACCTCCTCCCTCAGCCTGTGCGCTTTCTCATGTCTCTGACAGGCCATCTTTTTTTTTTCTTAGACTATCATAACTTCGTTATCCCAGTATCTAAAGGCCATGCAGGAGTGAAGGTGGCATTACTGTAAAAGATGTCCTCATGTCCTCAAGAAGGCCCGTTGGTGTAAAGGACACCTCGATTTGAAAGAACAAAGGCGTCCAATCAGAGAGTGATGCCCCAACATGTCTGTTTCCTTTGGTCACACCCATCACCAGGATCTCCGACCGACCCACACCACTGGAAACGGTCAGCTGATGTGACCCTGAATGCACCATCACAAATACGGACAATAGCATGTATCTCAAATAGGACTAAGCTTATTAAAAAAAAATCAAGTGAACGAGCTCCACCGCTACAGGAGATTGAGCTATGATATAAAATCATTATCAATCTGTAATGTTTTAACTTGTCCTTGCAGGCACTAACCAAATGTTACTTTCACGGTACAGTGCCGCAAAATATAGTATTGCTCATTCAAGTAGGCTTCTTAATTAAATTAAATCAAATAATTAATCATTATTCATTTCTTAAATTGTTACTTTTTATCATTTTTATTCTTGACAATCTAATATGTTTTTACGATTTTTAATGACTATTTTTAATTTCATTTAAATGTATTTTAATGTTCAACTGATTTTTAACTATGTAAAGTACTTTGAATTGCCTTGTAGCTGAAAAGCGTTTTATAAATAAATTTGCCTTGCCTTACTTTGCATTTAGCCTTCTAAATTAGTGGACGTAATACCACATTTGGCCCATAGAGGGAGGTGTTGCTCCATATTCAATTATTTCATGTTGCATTCAACTCTGCAGCCCATCTGATGCTGCATTCAACATTCTCTTGTACGTTTCGGTTCATACCGTAGTACAGCGGTAAGAACTACAAATTAATGAGCAGTGAAATTTATTTAGATGCAGCATCGACTATTATTTGTAAAAACGTGAATTGCAGTCAGGAATGGTAAACTTTTCATGTCCCATAAAAGACTGATTAGTCCCCTTATTTGTTTAAGCCAGGGGTGTCCACATTTTTTTCAGAGGGCCATATATGATGTTGTAAGAATACCTCAGGGCCAGTGGCTCCTATACTGTGACTAAGGAATCATAAAAGTTACATATGAAATATGTATTTAATAACAATTATTTTAATTTTTTTTCTCAAAAAAACATTAACTAGGAAGTCCTCAATTCTCCACAAGCCATGTAAACATTAGCAAACTGTATCTTCTTCTGGAGGAAAATGTTTTTCATTAGGGTCGGGCAATGTGGGAAAAATATTGTATCATTATTTTCCTATGGCAGGATCACAATCTGGATTTCATCACATTTATTTTTCATGTTGTTTTTAAGACTTTTCTGACCAGCAGACAACATTTTATAAAATAATTATTTTCCTAAGTTCTGAACTATTTTTATGCACCAAAATTTTCCATTTTCTGTACAATTTCATAATTTTGATCTTGACTTGTGTCCTCTTTTGTGTCTTCTGAACTTTTAGTGTTCATCAAGATTATTTTCACATCATGACAAAAACATTAATTTGAAAACCTGTCAGTTTTAAGAGTTCTTGTGTTTCTTCTTTATTGCTGTCTTGCAGAATTCCCAGTGCTTCAGCTTTAGACAGGTAGTCCATATGAAGCTTTTTGAGACGTTTCTGGATTGACTTAAGTTTTGTTTGTGTGCTTGAAAGAAACTGCAAATGTACAGATGATTCAGAAGGTGATTAATTTATTTGCTATAAATAACAATTTAAGATGGAAGCTTGGGGCCATAAATAAATGGACCTTGGGCTGCAATTGGCCCCCGGGCCAATGCCTGGTTTAAGCTGTTAGTACACCTTTAAGACTACATGCTCTCTTGACTTCATAATGCCCTAACTTTTTATCACAGACATTTTTAATTAATCAATTAACAAATTAGATGCTTCAAAAGCACTCAGAGGCGGCATGTTAAGGGCAGAGGATACAGCTGAGGGGGGCATTGTGATTCTCACCAGCTGCAGTGTAGAGCTGAAACTTCATGTGTCATCTTTCATCATGCAACTTTCAGGGTCACTGGGTTTAACAATACACTAGAAGTTATAATCAGTACTTCAGTTTCACTGAAAAAGGGCTCATGATATCACAAATATAAACATGGATATTCTGCTTGCATTGAAAAGCTATGTAAAATATCACGCATAAATATAAAAACATTAAAAAATATATTAATTTGAACAAATGTGCCAGTGCAGTGACTTTAATTAAATTAGCACACCTTGCACAAAAAGCCTCTGGATCTTAAGCATGGATTCATACTTACTATAGGAAGTTTTTGTAACACTTAGGCATAAGTCCTGTTAGCCATTAGCTCCTGAAATACTGCTTTTATTCACTTTTATTTTTTATTTTTTACCACATTTCCATCATGCATTTGATAAATGTTTGCAGATGGACTCATCAAACTGTTCACTCAATGGCACTGTGCCAAAGGAAAGCCTGTTTCTTGGATTTCTGTTCTCAGCATGAATTATTCAAACAAATCACTTTGTACTGCCTCTTCTTCATGAAGATGATTTTGGTGTACAGCTGTAGGATTTATTTATACATTGTTTGGGAAAGCAGTGCATGTAAAGATGCTTATGAACAAACCTTTACATCTTGCAGTTTTTGTGTCTCAATTAAATGAAAGTCTTGCAGGGTTTAGCTTTGATAAGAGTATCCTGTTTTGAGTTATGAAAGCTTTTTTTCAAATTCAAGAACTCGAACACCAACATTTCTGCCTCTCATTCTCCCAGCTGTTTGGCAAAACAGTTATACAGGCATGAGGAGATGAGGTTTCAGAGATCGGGAAACATTTGGGGTTGAAAATACAGCTTTAAACAAAGTGTTGTTCCTTATCTGTCTGAGCCTGCAGGAAACTGTGCGAGCATTGTGTTGTAAGGTCTCCGCTTCCTGTTTGCCGTTGTTTTTCCTTCACTCGTTCTCTTCTCCCTTTCTCTCCCTCTTTTTTCCCACCACCTGCGGTGAGAGTGATAGAGTTTATTCTCCATGGTACGACGACAACATCTGGTCCCCCCATTCCTGGACACACATCATGTTGCCAGCTCGGCTCCCATGCTGCACCTCTGGCAGCTGTGAGTCACAAGGCTGTTCCTAATTCAAGGTAAATGTCAAACACAGGAAGCCGTTTTTAAATATCTCTACATTCAAAGGCTTGTTTTCCTGTAACAGATACTTTTATCATTCTATATCAGACAGGGAGCCCAATGCACTTTAAAATGTGTCAGCATGTACCTTTACTTGTGCAGCAGATGTCAGCAGTGTGCTCATGATTTATACAGTTTCTCAGTGTCAAGAAAATGTAAAATAGGATCCATATTTGATACTGTAAACATGTTTTGTCTTTACATTCTCACGCTCTCTCATTGCATGACTAGACATGCAGAAATATACCCTGACATAGATTTATGGCGGTAATCTGCTTAGTAAGAGTCTCTCAATGTGTGCAGCTTAAGGAAAGCCCTCAGTGAACACAAAGCACACCTAAGGATAAATCCCACTCCAGTTTATTCCCTGACTCCTGGGAGTTTACTTGAATATATAAAATGAGTTCAACTCAAATTCCTGTCAAGTGTCCGTGAACTGTTGCTCTGTTTATGGAAATGCGACTGACTCAAGTTCCTCTCGCACACCAAATCCTGCAACAATAGAGAAATCTGTCAGAGAGGTGTTAAAAGATTAAGCTCCTCCCTAAGCCTGAGATAAGCGTGGCACACTGCAGACTGGGCACAAAACAAGTGGCTGACACTGAGATAAAGTGATAAACAAGCCATTTGCATAACATTCCCTGCATAATGTCCCTTTAAGTAGATATCACCCAGGCTCTTAAGGGGAGAGGATTAAAGCAGGATGGATGCTTGTATCACATCAGGACCTCTCATTATGGAAAGCCGTCCCCGCTCCTTCTGTAGTTTCTAGGTGTTACTTCAGGGTCAGAGCTGGGACACATTGACACTTTCTAGGCATGTACTCAGTATAATCTCTAGGATACACTGTTGATGCTAACAACAGTTAAATGTCAAAGGTCCTGACCTGCTTGCTTGAATCTGACACAAAACATAGACTGGATTAACTTGCTTTGTGCTCACTGAAGACTTAGTTATTGACCTTTGGGTACAAAGTTCACTTATGCACCAAATAGCATATGCACATTTCTTGCATGTTCTGCATGAGTGCTCTGGTTGGAGCATGTAGGTGCAAACACTCACACAGGTATGATCATGCCAGCCCATATACACTTTTAAAAACCAGTATTACAATCTTGAACTGACAGGAAGCCAGTGAATAGAAGAAAGTACAGGCGTGGTGTGATCTTGACGTCTTTTTCTAGTCAGCAGGTGTGCAGCTGCATTCTGAACCTGCTGTAAGTGACGAAGAGATGACTAATCATCCCCAAATACATAGAATTGCAATGATCCAGGCGAGAATTGATACACATGTGTATAACCTTCTCAAAATCATTAGGAGCAAGATCGGCCTTTACTAACACTAAATGCTAATGTCAGCATGCAAATGTGCTAACTGTGGCAAATGTTAATCTTAAGTTAGTACAAACTGTTCTACTACTTCAACCTCTGAGGACCATGACTTCTGGCACCACATTTCTTCGCATTCTATCCAATATTGAATGAGATGCGTATTTAAGTCTAGACATAAAGTTCTTAACTTATGTTGCATTTCCACCCAAACTAACTGGAACCTTTAGTCCCAAGAACTTTTTTACATAAAATAATAGGTCCCTTCAGCCTGTTGCAAAAAAACAAAACTTGTTTGTTTGCTGATTCTTAAGTATAAGTGCTGAATTTAGTAATTAGAGACAACCAGCAAATCCCCCCAAAAGACAACAACCGAGAACTGTACACTGAAGAGTTCCTGAACTTTTGGAAAGCACAGCCACCTTAAGCAGAGACCTTTTGGTGGCTGAAATGGGAACTTAACTGAAACCATGGTCCTTGCAGTGGAAATGCTCAGAGTTTATTGAAAGTTTCCTTGTCACTGTGGAAAGTTCCCAAGATTAAAACATGCTTTTGTCGTATACCCCTGAGAACTTGTCTGGTAAACACGAGAGCCATGCTATGTATCTCTAGTTTATTAACAACAGGATACAGCCCCCTTCCCAAGTCAACTCGAATTCTGGCACCTTATGGCCAGTGCATCGAGTGATTCATGGGAATTCAGACCTCTGTTGATCCCCCCACCCCTCTACTATACTCCTGACCCCTGTTGTTCACATTCTTGACTTGTGTCCAGATATTGCAGGAAAGCATAAACTACATCTGTGAATACAATAATCGTGTGAATCAGGATATCCATGCCTTGGCTTTTTTGTTGGATCAGAGCATTTGCAGTTAATCTGAATTAATATTATAAACAGTCGATCATTCGTATCAGCTTAGGGTAAATCATCATGTCCCAATTTTGAAGTAAAGCCTAAGTGTTTTTGGGTCTTTGTTGGCCAGCAAGCATCCCTGTCAATTTAGTTACTGCTGCTCCATTAAACCCTGGCAGGGGTCCAGGAGGAGCGGATTAATCCTTCTTTACCCTCCAGAGAGCCTCGCAGGGCGTCTGTCCTCTGGGCTTCAGGGGATATACAGTAGAAATAGCCAAAGGAGTAACCTTCAATCGATCCGCTTGGTGACTGTGATCCTGGAGAGATGCGTTTATATAAATGCATGGATTGATTAATTACACATTTTAAGCCACTGGGAAGACATTTTATTAATCAGATCCTCCCTATGCTCTATGGGGTACTTAGGGACACAATATATTACTATGTCAGAGTGGGAACATGTTTGGTTGTTCCCATGAGAAATTTCTGAATGTGTTGTTTTTTCAGTGTTGTTCTCACTGGGCAGCAATCAAATCAATTTAAAAAGAATGTGATGACAAAATGTGCAGAAATGTGTGATGTGTGTGTCTGCGTATGCTGCCAGGTCAGTGTTGTACACACAACCACACAGACCAGATGAAGCATTTTTCTGTTGATGATCTTAAGTCTACATAAAAAAGAAACTCAGGGGTTTGTTTTTTTCAGTATGGTCACCATTTGTTGTACATTTGTAGTCCAAGTAGAACTGACTGATTGTGGTTTTTGGGTATGAAGGAAAAACAGTCCACAGGGAGAGCAAATGCAGGTGGAGTTCTCTGGAAGATGACATACATATAGAGATGACAGTGTTTATTTTTTTAACACTCCAATATAATTACAGAGGAATTGGCATCCATTCCAAGAGCCCTGTTGTTCGTAGTCGTCAGAGGATGATCACGAGTTGGCTCTGAGCTGAATATATGATAATTGATATCTTCCTTACATTCCATTTTTCCTGTTGGACATTAGTCATTTTACAGAAACACTTTAGTCCCATGAGGCTTTAAAAGGCACAAAGCAGTGTAGTCCAACATAGAAACTGAAGTCTTGCGTGACACGTCTCTCTTTTTATGTGATTCAAATGATGGCCCAAAAAAAAGATAGCCCAGAATTGAATTATATAATGTTTTAGTTGGCATAAGATTTCAACTAGAAAGAG
Organism: Notolabrus celidotus; assembly: GCF_009762535.1. Classification (NCBI taxonomy): domain Eukaryota; kingdom Metazoa; phylum Chordata; class Actinopteri; order Labriformes; family Labridae; genus Notolabrus; species Notolabrus celidotus. The sequence goes on from NC_048293.1 coordinate 13,854,699, forward strand.
GATGGATCTGCATTCTTCTGGAACATGATGTGTTTTTGTTACCAGTTTAGTTTGTTACATGGCACCAGTTGTGCATGCATTTAATAATCCAGGCTTTTATTACAACTCACAACATGGTAAGTTATGACAAATCAGGAATGTTTACTTGGGCAAGTTTACTGTCATTACACGCCCAAATGTTTGTCAGAGGAAAACATGAAGCAATGTTTCCAAGTCTGGTGACCTAGATTTTGTTCTGATACTCGGTTTGTTGATCAATATGAAACATTTCTAAGAAAGGCTATAATTATGTAAAAGGGGAGCTCATGTTTCTAAAGTTCAAGGCGTTCCCTTAAAAGCTATTAAAGTTGAAATGATTCGTCACAGAAACACTCTATTCCACATCAGTCCCTGGAGTGTTTGATCTGATGCATTACAGGGGACTGATAACATTATCACCAGGGGTCTCACCCTTTGGCTTTTGATGCATCTGTGTTTTCTTTTTCTTTTAGTTTCAACTGGCTCCACATCAGTCCACACAGCTGCATATGTTCTCACTGATCTGATTGGCATCTATTCAAACAGGAAACTCTTGTGTAATTGGCTGATTAACATGAGATCACAAAGTTTTCAAAGGAATAAAACTTTCAAAACAAACACAAAGTATCATTACTCACCATTAGAACACTTAAGAAACATTTAAGTTGAAAAATAGACACTGAAGAAACATTGGATCCTGCTTATGTTGGTTCACACTTTGGAGCATAGACTGTGATAAGATGGATGAGATGGCAGCTCCTCCAAAGTGAGCTCAAAACATTTTGAGCCTTCCTTGTGACCAGCTGCAGTATAGATCATAAAGCCTGCCTCCTCCATGTTGACAGATGGAACATGTGTCAAACTTTAAAATCAAAATATGTGTGAAATAGATTTTTCTGAAACATGTTTTCTGTCGTTCCTGTTAGTTTTTATCGTGCTGATTTATCTTCAAGTCTTCATATTTTGGAGACATTTATTTTTAAGTAGTTATTTCGTGCTATTAAGAGGGAATATAACATCATGACTAAATCATTGTCAGCGCCTGCCACAGGGGCATTTTGGCTTCATTTTTGCAATGGGAGGAGATGGAGGCCCGTCATCCATTTATATACAGTCATTACATTTAAGCAAATGTAACATCATGATTATGATGATCAGATTTGCAGTGGGTAGCACTGTTGCCTCACAGCTAGAAGGTTCCTGGTTTGAATTCCCAGCCGGGCAGGTGTCTTTCTGTGCAGAGTTTGCTTGTTCTCCCCGTGCATGCGTGGGTTCTCTCCGGGTACTCCGGCTTCCTCCCACAGTCCAAAAAGATGCTCACCAGGTTGATTGATCACTTTAAATTGCCCGTAGTTGTGAGTGTGTGCGTGAATGGTTGTCTGTCTCTCTGTGTTAGCCCTGTGATGGGTTGGCAACCTGTCCAGGGTGTACCCTGCCTTCCGCCTGAAGCCAGCTGAGATAGGCTCCAGCCCCTCGCGACCCCGAACGGGATAAGCGGTCAAGATAATGGATGGATTTTCTATTCCAACAGTACTAAATTAGCTAAATCTGCTTAACCAATGCATTTTTCATTACATTTTTAGTAGCAAGATTCCCAAACTGACCCCATAACCACTGCTAAATGACATTTACAAACAGAAAGACGCTAAAATCCTCACTTTACTGTAAAGAATACAAACTAGCATCATGAGTTCAGTGTGATATTGCAACACAAAGCCTCTGAGAGTCTCACAATGACTCTGCAGCTGCTCGATTGTGTGCTGTATAGCAGTCACACTGTAAAACATCATTGATATGGGACCTGTGTGAGTGTGTGGGAAACAGAGCTGCCTTTCCTGTTCTTTGAGAGGGAACACTCCAGAGAAAAATGGCAGGAAACCTCCAGGGCCTTTTGATTCAGGCTGAGAGAGTGAGTCAGAGTACCTGCAGTTAGCGCCTCATAATGTCAGGGCCATCTTCAAAGGCAGATCCAGCATACAGTAAGACGGTGATCATTATTCTCAAAGTCTGGTTGTTACACTTTAAAAAGTTTGATGTACCCCACAAATTAGATTTTTTTTAATAGGTTATTATGGTGACACATATTTTACTTTGAGGTGATGTTTGCCATGGAAGTACATCTGCCAACAGGGGGTGCTGGAGCCTTATCCCTCATCTGTTCTGCTTCCACTATAAGACCTTATCCCAAAAAAAGTAGACCATTTTCACCATAACGTTCATCTTTGAGTTACCTTGCTTTTGATAACCTTGGACTTAAATGGACATTATTAAAATGTACTCTATATTAAACAACAAAAATGACAAGAAATAGATATTGGCCACACTACATCCCCTTGAAACAGTCTCCCAGAGTTCCTTGGATGTTTCTTAGTTGTTGTTTAGCTGCCGCCTACATCTCAAATTAAACCTGTTGTGCTCCAAAAGGTGACAAAGTTGTGCAATATTATTTTTGGCATGTGTTGAGATACAGTGTGCCATGGCGTCATCTTCAAAGTACATTTTCACAGACACTGTGTGCCACAGCTTGCTACGCAAACACGCTTAGCTGTTATTGCCCAAACAAGCACCTGTCATTACTTACTACACCCTTCACAGACACCCTGAAGTCTCATCATTCCCTCTCCTGAAGAGGCTTGAAAAGCTACAGTTCAATCCAAACACACAGAATATAAAAAAGACAATTAGAAACTGTCTTATTAAGGTGCTAAGTGGGCAACAAATAGGACTTCAAACAACCACTGGACAGAAATAAAGCCAGAACCCTAACTGTAAAGAGTTGTTTGCCAAATGTCCCTGTGGCACTGGATTTGGCACAGAAACCTCTCCACCTGCTCCATCCTAATCGTTCATGCCCTCACAAAGTTAACACCACAAGAGGTTTATTTGGCTTCAAAAGTGTAATAACTGCAGCAGTTGCCAAAATGCATGCTGCCAAAGCAATACATGACAACAAAGAAAAAAACCTTTGAACCTTTGGCACCTGTAGAAACCTGAGCTGAACCATCTGCAGAAAAAAAATGGGCTGCACTGAGTTGGACTGGTTTTATGGCATTCCTGTAAGTTCAACCATAGAAAGCCTTTGCACACCCTGTTTCAGGTCATATATAATTTCAATAAAAGATTTGGTTTCAAAGTTATGTTGTCGTGAAACTAAAACAAAAACTGGATAATTAAGGCTTTGGGAAATTACTCTGTGGTCTGGGATGCAACTGACAAAAGCTCCAACAAAATCAGGAAACTGCTCATGCTGGTAAATGCTGCACACTGTCTCCAGAGGCTTTCTTTGATTAGTCCTCCACAAAAGATTATTAATGTTATTGTTATTAGGCTTTATTTGATGTGAATGCTAGAGTGAGACAGAAAATTTGGGGAGAGAGGGGGTCTGAGGTGCACCAAATCCTGTCGGGAATCAGAATTGACCTTATGACCAGCGTAATGAGGACTACAGCCTCTGTGCCTGCACTACCAACCAAGTCAAACTGGCACCTCAAGAAAGCTGATTTATAGGGTCAGTTTGATATCTAAGGAGATATATCTTGCGAAGGGTGACGTGAGAAGACAGGCAAGCTATTATTTATATGTCTGTTCACTCAATATGAACAGCCAGCTAGCAGTTTGCTTGGTTTAGCACAAAGAGGGGTAACAATGTGGAATAGTTAGCCTGGCTTTGTCCAAAAACAGCACAGTATTCTTACCTTTATCCAATAAATTTAACTATTGTATCTTATTCTTATTGGTCAGTAAACCAAAGCCTGCTAAAAGCAGCGCAAAGTAGTTTTAAGATAGCTAATGTGTTTTGACAATTTTCCCTTTAGCGTCATTAGCATGTTGACAGACCAAGTGCAAATGTCAAGTCAACAACAAATTGTTAGGTTTAGTGCTCACTACTGAAAATGTTATCTTACTTGTGAGTTGGCAAACGTCACATTACACCGAGCAAACATCAACATGTTAGCATTGTCACTCAGAGTGTGCTAGAAAGCCTATGTTAGCGTTTGGCTCAAGTTCCATATCACAAAAGATTTTTACATACTGCCGATTCAAGGCAGGGTATGTATGCCACAGTTACGTGTCCAAGATGTAGTGGTAGAATAAAGTATTTTCACCTCTAACATACTGAGAAAGCAACAGAGGCATAAGGTAGGGAAGATGGTATAATGTGTAGCGTTTAATTCAGCAGGGCAGACAGTGTGCTCTAACTGAGTGTGTGTGCATGTCTGTTTGTGTGTTCATGTCGCGCCGCTCACGCTACCACAACACAGAATGCAATGTAAAATCTCATCAAAATAAAGCGAAGAAAAAAAGTGAACCCAATCTTCATCAGTGTTACTCGACCGTGCTGCTTTGTAGACACTGAGTCTCTGTCTACAAATCACAAACAAAGAAAGTGTACAAAGTTGCCGTTGTGTTTCAAGTTAAAAATAGATTAACTCTTCAAATGATCTCACAGAGCCTCTCCCTCTCAGGGCTGACACCCATCACCATTCACGGGCAGCTGTGAAGCGTTTCAGTATAAAGGAGATTAGCAAAATGAAATTAAGAGCAGCAGCAAAAGTACCATTCCTCAGGGATAGAGAGCAAGCTAATCAAGCAGGAGGCCGCTCTCTGTTTGGAGCTTTGATTTGGGCGAGCCTGTTTCAGTCCCCCGTCCTGCCATAAACAGATTGGATTAAAAAGATCCAGTGGGCGTGAGTCATTGTCTGTTTGGATGAGACAAAAAAATGTTTTACATTATCCACTGATGATGATGAATGGATTAAAGAACCGTGTTTATCATTACTCAATGATGGATGAGTCTGAACTCAGTTTCTTCACAACTGAGGCATGAAACAAGACAAGCAGCTCACACCCAAGCAGAAAACCAGATCAGTCTTTTGATGTTATCATTCAGATTTTTTTTTAACTTCCAGTGAAATATAAAACATATGGAACATTAGTTTCTGTTTCTATTCTGTTCAATTATAAAGGGTTGCAAGAAGGCGTGTGGTTTACTGCCAAATCATTAGCTCTTGTTTGTCTCTTTATAATGGACAACCTTCCTCTTGAGGTAAATTGGCCTCTGTGGCCACAGAGCACTCACGTCCACTGGCAGCAGCCCAGCGAGTGGTGAGCTGACCCCCACTCTATAGAGACACGACCTCCCAATTTGAGAGGGCTGGGGCTCTGAAGAGCATGGACTCCATTAGTGGCCCAATCACTTTCTCCTTAACACACTTCCATGGTGACCTGCAGCCCTGCAATGATCAGGCCAAGGTCAAGGGTCATGGTTCAGACAAGGTGCACATTTGCATGCAGGTGGAGGGTCCCAAAATGCACTGTGGGAACAATGTTTTTGAGGATGGGTGACTACTATTCTGTGTTGTGATAGGCCAAATGCACCTACTTAGGATATGACCCCAACCTCAGCTTTGTGTGTGTTCCTTAGAATCAGTGCTCGACCTATTCAGAGGATAATGAAGGACATATTTTCCTGGAGAGCGGGTGACCTCAGGAAGAGTAATAACATTGATTAAAGGTTCAGAATGAAAAAGAAGCATTATGTTTCATTGTATATAAACTGCAGCTTTTAATATATGTTAATAAACAGGTTTTTTATATGGAATCATACATGGTCTATGGTATTTTCCATACAGATTTCAGTGCACAATGTTGGACATGTGGCCATGTTTTACACCCCTCTAACTCTTGGATTTCACATTTCCTTTGCATCTCTCCAAAGAGCCCTAACTGTGCGGTGAGGGGCACTTATTGATTTACTTATGGCTATTGTTAAAGCTAATGAGAGACCAAAAACAGCTGAAATATATAATGCTTAAGTCAGCCATTATAAACACAAAATGATAGCATCAATAGAGCAATAGATCTACTACTTGCAGCTGTGGTTTTGTGGAATACAGCAGGACCTTTTCAGGATAATTTTGACATCGTTTTTTGTTCAAGATATTTTTATCTCTGCATCTCATTGTTTGCACCAGGATGTAATGGGTGGAGAGGATGAGCTTTTCTATTTTGGTATCAGGAAAAGGGACAGAATAGTCTCAAGGTACTTGTCTCATGCTCTTAGTATCATTACATAAAAGAAAGGTGGTCACATATTTATTCAGTGAATTTCCCAAATCAATTAATCAGTTATCAATCAGGTGTATGTGTGTAGCACCATGTGTATATGCAAAACAGCTGTAAGCTCACGCGACATGGACTCCACCTGACTTCTGAAGGTGTGTTCAGGTGTTAGTCAACAAAACATTAGAGGAAGATCCTTTAAGTCATGTACGTCAGAAGGTAGGGCCTCAATGAATCAGACTGGGTTGTCCCGCACATGCACTGCTCTATCTGACTAAGATCTAGGGAATTTGGAGACCAAGTCAACACTGTCACGTTCCTTTAGGTCACCTTCTTCCGTTGCTCTGGGGTCCGGTTCTGATGGTCAACCATTGTAGGCACTTTTACTAGTGGACAAGAAGTCAGCATGGGTACTGTGACCCATCTGTGGTAATACGACCACACACACAACAAATGATGGTGCTCATCACGGGCCCAAATTAAAAGGGTGCTGACTTCTTAACCTTTTAAGTGAACCTTGCCTGCCCACGACTCTGCACAAAACCACCAATTTTCTTTCCTTAGCCCGCTTTTATAAGACAGATACCATTGTGAAGAGATAATCAGTGTTATTCACTTCATCTGCCAGACAATCAATCTTTATCTATATAGCGTTGTTTCACAACAAATGTCACAGCTGATCAGCGTATCTCCAAAAAGTTTTAATAGGATGCTTAATTGTATATATACGTATATACTTTATGTCTACACTTTGCAATACTATTTACAGAGACACAGATTCGCTGGTGAGAAGCAATCTGTCATGACTATGATGTGCAATGAAACTGGGATAGAGGGAGAGAAATACAAAGAAGGAGATAGACAGACCACAGGCAGACATAAAAACGACATAAAACAGACCAATAGTAGCAATGCCAATAAGAGGAGAAATATGACTAATAACAGCACTAACAACAATTATCATGGTAATATACTGTTAGTAAGACTGATAGTAAGCAAGCAGTCCAAAACAACAATCCACAAAAAGCCTGGGGGAGATATACATTAATAATATATTAATTACATGTTTTAATGGGACAAGAATGCAAACTTATAAAGAGAGAGAGAGAGAGAGAGAGAGAGAGAGAGAGAGAGAGAGAGAGGGCCTCAGTTTATCAAGCCCCCAGGCAGTCTAAGCCTATAGCAGCACAACTCAGGGCTGGTTTAGAACAAGACTGAAGTTCTTACGATATGCTTTTCAAAACAGACCATGTTGTCCTGACTGTTAAAAGTAGAGAGGGCACGGGTGACGGTTTAGCTCAGCAGCAAAATCACGTGACTCATGAATCAAGGCTGTATTCCTTGAGGCAGGGAGCCAGCCCTTTATCGTACATCATTCTCCACTCCCTCTCCTCAACATCCTCTATCCACAGTCCTCTCCAAGTAAAGGCACAAAAAGAGAGGGTTTCTGCCCATGGATCCAAATTGGTGGATTACTCAAAAGGAGAGGGTCCAGTTGATTGAAGTCTCTACCACCCAAACTACTTTTAGCAACTTAAAGCTACAGTAGGCAACCTGATTTCATCAGAATTTGGTTTAAACACAACACCAATAACTTTAAATACTTGTTTAAATAAAAGTGTGTCTGATCTGTGCCGCCACACCAGTAACATTTTTAGGATTTGTATTGATCGACTATAAGGATATGGCAGTGAAATGAATAAGCGTTGCCGCCCTCATTATTTGGCACCATAATTTCTTGTCCGTTAAACAAATCATTGATATTTTTATCATGGTTGGCTTGGAATGCTGGTCATATGTTGTGTCCAAGCTGAAGCAGAGTCACCCACCACAAGCCACGGCTGTTAAAGGCTATTGTTATAATGCTTTAATGGCAGATGTAAACAAGCATAGATGACCAAGGGCAGCTCGTGTTGCAGTGCAGTTTGGAGGTATTTTGACAGACACATGTAACCACTTGACCAGTGCAAGGCGTAATCAGCACAGACATGTGGACATTGACCTGCACAGAGGAGTGAATGATGATGGTGCTAGCTCTGCAAATTTTAGCCTATCTCTTCAACCTGATTTGACATTGTGTACCCACAGATGTGATGATCCTTTGTTTTGCCAGGGTGAATTTGTTCCATTTTTGCTGTGTTTTGAGTATTTTCTTACCTTTAGACTGCTTAAACTACTAAAAGATTAAAGCATTGGATCATCTGCAGTCAGCTGTCAGTGTTTCTGTTTTCTGAGTCTGGCATACCTAGCTGAATGAAAGAGTTTGCATGCAATGGTTGGCATGCTTCTTCTGTGCGTTATTTGGCAGAGTGGTACAAGGTAGCAGAGGGATTGACTACCTCTATGGAATGTTCTTGTTGCTTAGCCTAGAGGAGAATAAAAGCATGGCCTAGTTTTCTCTGTTTTATTTTTAAGTAGACTGTTTAGTCAATGACATCTAGGTCAATCGATTCAAAGAAGTACAAAAACAAATGAATAGTGGAAACAAATTAATAAGAGGGTGTTGACTGGGAGGGATCGAGAACACCATATTCTCTGACTCATCAAATAGTATTGTTGGGAAATGCATGTACCAAAACCCATTACATGTATCATGTGCAACCATGGTGTGTCACTTGAAACCACAAATATTGGTGCTGTTGACTGACTGCTGTCTGTTTCCTTAAATAAGTTCTTAAAAAACTGAACAGTCACACAGCACAGGGAACCTGGTGTACTCTGCTCTCTGAGTGTTTTTATGTGTGTATTTAGCAATAGCAGGGGCAACAAGTAGACCTCCCATACATCAGTTTTATCACTTCCTTTAAAAAAAACAACCACTGGACATAGAAGTGCATTGGTTTTGTAATGACCACTGCTCTTATCAGGTGTCCACATGTCCATGTCTTTCTGCATTTCTTGGTCAACACACGTGAGCACTTGGGGCACTGTATGTTCCTGTCTCACAGCCCAAACCTTTGACCCAGTATTGAGCTGATTTCGAGGAATGTAGAGCTGCATGCTGCAGAACTCTGCTCCTTTAAATACAGGCTTGTTTGGCCAAGGTTGGAAGCAGTCTTTCCATGTGTCTGACTTTTGCATGTGCACATGTTTTTGAAACGTGATAGTGCCTCAGACAGGAAAAGAAACCCTATCTGCACCCCAACCCCCTCACCTAGCCCCTATACACTCTGCCTATACTGTAAGGGCAGGCAGTCTTCCATGGTGTTTACCATTCTCCCTAGCTGTGTGCACTACACACTGCAGTACTGCTGTATATTATTATAGATTTGCACTGGCCTTTTCTCATTCCTCTGAGGTTTCTGTACATTCAGTGAAATTTTTAGATATCTTTATGTATTACTCATACATATAACCAGCTGAGAAATTCTAGATTTTTTCCACATTGTATATGTGTTCATGTAATTCACACTGACATGGTTGTTATCTTTGGAAACACTGGTATCAAAAGTGGATTCCAGCAGAAAGTGTTCTGTGTTTGAGGGACACTTGGCTGCACAAACAGTATTTTAAAAGATGAACCCACTGCTGTTTATGGAGGGTAAAGAAGTTACCATGAAAGAAAATGTATTTGTATGCTTGCTAGTTGAGATGTGAAGTGCAAAGAACAGCTCTAGAGTGCACAAAATTGGGTCAGGAATAGAAAGTGATGTTGAAATAAGGCACGTGTAGAGGGTAACATACACAAAAAGAGGCCCGGCCTATGTCTTTAACATGTCATGCTTAGAAGGAAAAGTCAGCATTTCATGCATGCATGCCAGAGACCGCAGCTGTATGTGTCTTCGCCATGTGATGAGGCCAAGCATGGGGCCAAGGGGTCTGCAGTAAACCACAAGCTTTATCTATACAGGAGACTTGGCTGCAAAACACAATACATCCCATGGAATTCATTCAGATTTGAGTGTTTTTATTAAAACACATTTTAAAAAATGTACATAAGTGCTTCTGAGACCCTTTTACAACAAAGGAGTAAGACATTAAGAATTAAGAGGAGAAAACATCTCTGAGTGTGCGTTTTTAAAAGCTTCACCTGCTTCTGGAGTCTGTGTGCAGTTAAAGGAAAGCATGCACTGAGTTCTCTGCTGCAAATGTCACAAGAGTTAAGGTCAAAGGTAGAAGATATGTTGTAGATCAAAAACATTGTACACTGCCCCTGTTTTTTTTACAATATAAAAATGGGATTTCCTTTTCCAAGCACCAAAGACCCTTAAAGATTGATTGCAGGACTACCATTTCCCCTGAAGAAGAGCATGATTATTTTATAGAGTGGCTGTATTTCATGAGGCTCCCAGCAGCAGTGTCATGTGTTCTGGGGGTTTGATCCCCCCACAGTCATCAAAAATGTTCAGAACAGCGGCCTCGATGGAGAACAGGTGCTCATCCTCCACCCCAGGACAGTATAGCCTCATGAACTCGGCCAGGCGGACCAGGTATTCGATGTTGTTGCCCGTGTTACCCCGGCTGATGGCGATTTGGGCGGCAATCTCCATGTCAGAGGCCGGGCCAAGGTAGATGGGGTTGTCAGAAGTAGCGATGTAGACGAGGGACAGTAGAGGAGCGTGATGTTTCTCTTTAGGGATGAACTCAACCATCTGTGTTATATAACCCCCCAGCACAACCTCCCTCATGTTCAGGTACTGGAGAGACTGTTCTATCTGGGAGTCAGTCACTTCATAGGCCACTCCCCATGTGCAAGCCTGTGGGGCAAACAAAGGGATCACAGATACAGTAGTAAGCATAGTTTTACAGCATTTTCATTGAAAGACAAATACATTATGTTATTGGTTCTACATGCAAAGCACAACATGCCAATGTCCAAGACTAGTGTGTGAGCATTTACTGCTTGGCTTAATATAAATGTGAAGATATACTGTACATTTATTAACAATCGATTGTAGTATTATTGCATATTTTGTCCAAGCTGATGTAAAAAGTGAACAGTATGAGTTTTTCCTATTGCCATAAAGCATTGCAGATGTGATATAACAAAGTATATACCACTAACTGTATCTAAGATAACATAAGATAAGTCTACTTTGAATCTGAGTCCTTTTCACTTGCAGTGATTGGGCTGAAATAATGTTTTCTTTATTAAATGGTAGCATGTAGGGGGTAATTTTGCTAATCCATGCTGTACACAGTACCATAATAGACTGTGAGCTTCACTTACCTCCTGATCCTCCACAAGTGTTACCACTCTGCCAAGCTGTAAATAAAAAGGATACAAGACTTCTCAGCACATTATACAACAACAACAACAAAACAAGGGGGCTCACAATCCAAAACAATACATGATAAATGGACACATTTATAGTCAAAATGCTAAAATAATCTGAAATACTTGAATCACGTGGAGAGCACAGGCTGTAGTGGTAATGTAATGTACAAGGGGAAAGGAACCTACTGATGAAATCTCACCTTTTCCTTGTCCCCTCGGTAAAAATCATCTCCATGCCAGAAGCGCCTTTTGTATCCGTTGATGTAGCCGATTATGCTTCTCTTGTATGCAAAGTCAGGTTTCCAAACCAAGGAGCCATATCCAAATATCCACAGGCTGCTCTTTTCCTTCATGATGTCCTTAGGCTTCATTGTGTTAGCTTTGGTTATGTCACTTAAAGACTTTTACGATGCTTACTCTATCAATAAAGCTGTTCCTCAGTATTTCTTATCTTGTTTTTGTCCTATACATTCCGACACATCCTCCTGCTGTCACTACTAGAATTATATCAATAAAGCTTTAAAAACATCTTGTAAAATCTGTGTGTAACCCTGTAGAAAGAACTTCCTCTTGAAATACCAGTGCCAACACATATACTGCTTGGATGTGGCGATAGTGTCCCTGTCTCCTCTCTATATTTGTACAAACACGTGTATTTGTTGTTCAGAGACGTCAGACGGCCTCGACCAATGAAATAAAAAAGGGGCGGGGTTAGCTCACGAATGCACCAATCAAGATCTGTTGAGTGTTAACACTTCAGTGAACGTTGGGAAAAACACAACTATGCAAAAGTTTGGACCACTGAATTAAGCCTACAGGAATTTATCATAGAAAAGTCATTCAGGTTCAAAGTTATTACAATCTTAAACTTAGTTTCACTTAACTGTTTTTTTTTTTTTAAGTAAACTTAAGACTTACCTTTTTAATCTAACTTTAAATTTGGAGTAATTTATTTTTAGCCCTGGACTGCATTATTAATATTTTTTTTCAATTATTTGTATTATTATTTTAACTATTATTATTCGAATCATTGCTTTAAAATATATTTATATTATTTAATTATTTATTTATTTATTGTAGTCATCTGATCTTGTTATTTATTTTAACTTTAAGTATTTTATTTATAATCATGCCTTTTATAATTTTACCATTGCTGTTGTTTTCTGTCTCTCTGTTACTCTATGAAGCACTTTGGGCTGCATGTTTTTATGTATGAAAGGTGCTATATATATATATCAAGTTGAGTTGAGTTGAGTTGAGTTGAGTTGAGTTGAGTTGAGTTGAGTTAACTGAATGCAATGATGATTTTGTACTTAGTTCATTTCTGATGCAGATTTGACATTCATAAGTTTAAAACTCCCTTGTCGCAACATATATTATATTTTAATAGCACAATGAAAGGTATTTAGGCCACTCCTGTTGCTACAACTCAATTCCTGGGACAATAACATGAGAGTACTTCCTGTACTCTTCAGTGTCAAACAGTCAGTTTGCAGCAGTCCTGTGGGTAATCACATTACATATAAATAGCTGGGACTGTTATACCAGCGCTGTTCTTCTAAGCTCATTAAGTGTCTGTGTTCTGCTAAAGTCTGTCTGTCCCCACAGGATGATCATGTATGATTGACTGCAACACACTCTGACCTCTGCCAGTGTTTGCATGCAAGACTAAGAATATGATAAGCAGAGAGTAGGAGAAGAAAAAGAGAAGATTCAACTTCATGCAAAGTGTACTGCCCCCAAGTGGTGGTTAGATACACTATTCAGTTCTTGGGACTCTTAAGTGATTTTTTTTTATGGTACATAGACTTCAACTTAATTAGGTATTTTCTGGACTTTCTGACCACTCCAAGCGCTTTTACATTACTCATCACATTAACCCATTCACACGTAGATGTAAAATGGATACTGTTGTAGAGGACCATCAGTATTAACTAATTCATACCCACTCACACATCACTGATTTTGTCTCCAGGAGCAATTTGGGAGGCCGGGTCATGCCCAAAGACACTTAGATGTGTGACTGCAGGACCACCGACTGTCCGATTGAGAGACTCTACCTCTGAGCCACATCCACCCCTTTATCACAGGTGCAAGCTAAGGTTAGTCGAATGCATTATTTTTGTGACACTGTAACTTTCTGGGTTATCATCATCCCTGGCATCATGGCTTGTGAGGCCCATTTTTGCGATGGTCAGACTCCAGTACTGAAAGGACAATACCTGAATCTAAATCTGACTCCATCACCTCCCCATCACATTTCACATCTAATCTGCAGTGTTTATGTTCTGATAAATTAACTATATGTCTAGAGAAGCATTTCACTGTTGTGGAAAGATCACAAGTATTCTTTATTTTCACATACAAATATTTTCTTTAAATATATATCCTTTTGTTGTCCTTACATCACTGCCAATTACAACACTGTCCACTGAATGATTGCTAGCACATTGATTTCACTTCACACCGACACAGACATCATTGACATAGAGATGGAATCATTAGAAATGCTACCAGGCCAAATATAGGACTGCCTGGATCTATAGATAATAAAGCCACTTCCACACCAGCTGTGACACAAATTAATTTTCTAGATAATTCCAACATTTAAATTAAGGATTGTTATGCAACCACATGTACACTCAACCATTGAAGACCAACAAACAAACAGTGTACCAGATATGTATTCATTGTTTCTTTTTATAATAAAAAATAATAAAACAGACACCTTTAAAAATAATTTCACCTTTCTTGGGTCAACTCAAAAACAGATTCATAATTCTAATCTGGACATATAAATATACAGTATATACAAAATAATCTTATAAAACATATAAAGATCAGTGTTTCTTAAATAACTACTGAAATACTAATCTTACAAATAACATTATTGGTTCCGTAATTTCCTTCGAAGGCGTCCTTGGTACGATAGTCACTTCATGTATTTCTTTGTCTTTATTTAAGGGTGATCTTGCATAAAAAACAAGGCCTTATCATGACTTTCCCTGCATGCAGCTGAGGCATATTGCATCTTTTGATCTTTTGTCATTTATCTCCATTTTACTGTGCAAAGGAATCAAAATAAGGCAGGGCACTATGTTTACCTAAACATGAATATAAGGCTTTGTGATCTAGGCTGCATACATTCTTTATAAAAGAGGATTTACAAAGTGATAACGCTAAACTTCTTCTAAAATGAACCGTTTTCAGTAGTTTGTCCCTTTCTGATTCAGCACAATGCTGGTCTTTGTTTGCATAGTGCATTGCAGGCCACAGAAAATGCAAAAGTCTAGCTCCTCCACCAGGCTTGTTGGCAGTAAATTGATTTGTTGATTGCTGATTACTGCAATAAGGTGGAGAGGAGTTGATCACGATAGTCCTCTTCTTCTAATCAGGCAAAGCGTTGCGGCCTGAAGCCCTTGGGTGAACTTGCACAGAGCAGACAAGGAGTTTGACCGGACAACATCGAAAGAAGCGTCCACAAGTCAGATTTGCTAATTATTTCCCACAGTTTTTTCAGTCTTTACATTCTCACAAAGTTTAGTAGCTTTACTTCTGTTTGAAGTCTGAGAGCACACCGGCTCCGTCCAGTTATCAAGTTTTCAAGAGCAGCAACTTGCATTTAAATAAATCCCAGTCTCTCCACACTTGTAAACAGTTCATTAGAAATCCAATGTTGCAGTGAACAATGTCCTCCATTTATTATACCTGAAAAAGACAAAGATAATACGGTTCAATAATTAAGTCGGCAGCAAAATAAAATTATGATTCTGTTTAAGAAATAAGTCCAGGCACCAAAGCGATAGGAAAATGGATGAAATTCGTATTAAATCTTACCTCAGTTGCAATGATGCATTCATTTTTCTCCTCTGCTAATACAAAGACAGACTGGTACATTGAATTTCTGGAAGAACATATTGTTGATATTCTGCCCTCTGGTCGTTCACTGTGGAGGAAAGATTCATAACATGAGTTATAGGGCACACATTTAAATCTTCAATTATAGCTGCAATACAGCATGAACATACCTGTACATTCGACTCAAATCTTTTTTCTCTTCTATTGTCTTTTCACAGTGTTCATCTTTGTCCAAAAGTGACAGTTCATCCTTGTACCCCGAAGAGGATTTATAGTCCATGTGGTAATGGTTGATGTGTTTGTGATTTGACTTTTCCCTGGGACACTCCACCTCCAGATCAATCTTTTTATTGTTGTTCTTGAGCTCCAGAGGGGAAATGAGGTTCTCTCTATGAAATTCACTCTTGGAGAGGTTGTTCATGGTCTCTGAGTCCTGCTCCTTTTTCCTCTGCTTCCTCATGTGACGTATTACCACCACCACCATGCAGCAAAGCACCGAAACAGCCACCAGGCCTACTCCCAGAATTATGGCCACCAAGCTTAGCTTGTCATATGAATCCCATCCTATGGTGGGGCTGGGTGTGTTGGGTGAAGGCACATTGTCGAACTGGCACTGGGGGCCGCTGTAAGGGGCGGGGCAGATGCAGGAGGGTAGGCTTTTTGCTGTAGAGGTGCAGGTCCCACCGTTCAGGCAGGGTTTGGAGGCACAGCGGTCCGTTGGTTTGTCACAGTGGCGGCCTGTGAACCCTGGGGGGCAGGTGCAGGTGTAGTCATTGATGCGGTCTATGCAGGTGGAGCCATTTGCGCAGGGGTTCCTGGCACATTCATTGATGTTGATCTCACAGCGCAGACCTGTGAAGCCTGAGCGACAGCTGCACTCGTGGAGTTTACCGTGGATCACACAATGTCCACCTATAGGATAAAGTAAACAGCATTATAGAGACCCTTCTTGTGACTCAATTAATAACAAACACAAATGTACAGAAAGGCAGTGACAGGATAGGATTTCATTTACCGTTAGCACATTGCAGCGAGGTACATTTGTCCATTTTCTTCTCACAGTTAAGTCCAGTGTATCCTGCAGGGCACTCGCACACGTAGCTTTGCCCATTATCCCTCTCTCTGCACCTGCCACCATGGAAGCAGGGTGTATCTGCGCAGGTCAGCATCTTGTGTTCACAGTGTGTCCCTTCAAACCCCTGCAGACACACACACCTATAGCCACCCTCAGAGTCCTGCAGGGAGAAACACATAAAGTTTATCAAAAAAGCCAACTGTCACATGTTTTTAAAAAAATCACTTCCTGTTCAAGACTGCCCCAACAACCCCCATTATCATTCGTCTGAGTTCTATTTACAGTATGCGCTCTGTGAACTGGGTCATCCACTGACTTGACAATCAATAGCATCCTCCTGGACGAGCAGATAGACCACGGCAAAAACAAAAACAGGAAAGCCTGTGTTGTGGGAAAGGAGAGAGAGAGACTTCCGGACTCACCAGGCAGTGGCCTCCATTGCGACAGGGCTGGCTATCACACTCCCTGACCTCCAAGTCACAGTTGACCCCGGTGAAGCCTGGCAGACAGGTGCAGGTATAGCTTCCCTGGCCTGTGTTCAGACACGTGGCCCCATTGGCACAGGGTTTGTGGTGGGTGCAGTAATTAAGATCTGTAAACAAAGGGGTGAAACATTAGTTTGTGCAATTTTATAGTTTTCTTATTCATTTGTTTGTTCCATGTTCATTAATTTGTTCATACAGATTGAAGAATGAGATATTTTCACACCTTGGTCACAAAAAATGCCTCCCCAGCCTTCCTTGCAGGTGCACTGCCACGGCTCTTTACAGGTACCATGTTTACAGGACGGATGAAGTTTACACACATCACAAAAGAGGCCCTGCCAGCCCTCTCTGCATCTGTTCACACACAAAACAGAACAACATGAGTGGTGGTTCACACACAAAAACACACTTATCTCATACTCTATGACAACACAAGTCAAAGGCACACTGAGTACCTCTTAAGCAAATTCATTAGGGAGAGAGAATGTTGGTTAGAGTATATTATTTTCACACTGTTGTCTTTTAAAGGCTATACTAAAGGGGTAGTACTCCCAAATATGATTTAATACAGCAATACATACAGACAATACCAAGGAATACGTTACAATGTATTTTTGGTAAGACAGAAGAACTTTCTTTAAAGCTTTATCTATTCCTATTGAAGGTTAGCTCTATAGATATTATTCGTTGCAGGACGTTTCTGTTTGCTCTGTACAATGAATAAAAATGAATATTTAAAAATAAATAAACATTCAAACATTATAAAAGGACAAGAACCCTATAAATAGCCTATGTGGATACTCACTTGCACTCTCCAGGTATGGTGCAGTTTCCATTTCTTTCGTTACACCCCTCAAGACAGACAGCTATAGGAGGAAGAAACAAAGAGAAAGATATTTAATGCTCCATGTTTCCGATTAAGCATACATAACAAGCTCTATATAAGGCCTTCATCACTTTTAACTGTATTCCTGTATCACAATAAAACCTGTTACCTGACCAGTTCAAAGGAACATATAATTTGCTGCGCCTGCCCTGTGCTGTATGTGTCATTGATTTTTCATGGTTTCATAGTGTTAAACGGCTGGTTAGTGCGCAGCAGATGCTTGTTCTCACAAAAAGCAGGACAGCTGCCCCATTGTTAGCTGTGGGCAGTGCGAGCGCTGTTTGCAGCTGCTGCCCTGCACCGCCTCAACAATGGAGCCCGCAATTTAGTGGCGCGTGGCGGGCGATAATGCCGCGATTAACCCCGGCGCGCGCTGCTGGGCGACCACCGCCCTGGATTAAACAGCACGCGCCTACAGAAAAGGTGCACCCGAGGAGCCTCTGTGTCCTCAAATTTCATGTTAACAGCTCTCTCTCATTGTTTTCTGCTGCTTTCCGTGCAGAAGAACAAAAACAAACCTGTTGTGAAGCAGCAGCCAAATCAGAAGTGAAACCCTCAAAATGCCTATCATTAATCTACCTTTAAATTTAAAATGTGTCATTTTTACAGATTTAAACACTTGAAAAAGAGCCGCATTATTCTCTCAATATTGAGACAATCCGTATAAAAACCGGAATACCAAAGTCCCTTGAACTACAATGTCTTATTTTTGAATATGCATAAATGAGGTCACAGTTTAGGCCTTTACTTTACGCATAATTTCAATCTAGTTTTCGTGTAAACTAATGACTAAAACCTGCCTTGTGACCTTTAAGCACAAACAAAAGAAAGTGTCCATATGGTATCTTTACTATATTGCTTACGTTCTTGGCAGTATTCTCCCTTCCATCCCGGTAGACAGGCTATTTGCCCGTCAGGCTTGCAGGTGTAGTGGCCAAAGTGGTCGTCCCTCGGAGCGCATATTTTGGAGCAAGTGTCCCCGTAGTAATTGTCATTGCAGATGAACCGGTATGAGTACCTTAGCTCGCACTGCGTCCCGCTAGAAACTTCCGGGGACCACTCAGGCCCTATTCCCAACTGTCTTTGGATGGCAAAAGAACTAATCAACAATTCAGGGTTGGTGGTGTCTGCGAGGAACAGAAAACAGCACATATAAAGATAAGTTGAATACAGTTTGTGGCGTAGTTGATAAATGTAACCATTCCCTTGATAGTACACAATCTGCCCCCTAAAAGGTCCCTTTCCTTTCACAAGTGACCATTATTCCCCTGTTATGAAGGACCTAACAAAAAAGGTGTAAAATACAGGAAAAGGCTGTCATGGGAATTTTGGCAAGGCTTCATTATTCTCACTTGAGCCTGCACACTTTCCCATGCACTCCCAAAATAAAACAAGGGAAGTGCGATTGTGCTAGAGAGATTTGATTGAAAGGAATTGTCGTGTGACTCATAAGGCATCCTAACAAACACGAATCCATGACAATGAAAATGCCAGATGCATTTTTCCATCGCACTGACTGAGGATTATTGACTTAATGTGTGACATGCTGATAATAAGTCACCTATAGGACTACACGGTCGGTGGTTAATGCGCTACACATTGTATGTCGCCCTCTAGTGGTAAAAGGGCAAAGTGCGTCTGCTCACCTCCAGTTGGGTCCGCTGCAGGAGAATGCCAGGCTTCAATAACTAATGAGAAAGCACCCTGTGAGGACAAATTAAAGAACAAACGTCAGCAAAACATAGATAATGTATAATTAGCTGTATCTTATTATTTTTACTAAAATAGTAGAGGTTCTAAAAAGGGTTGAACAATTATACAATATTTACATTATGTTACAACATATTACAAATGATTTAAAGGTAACTGTATACAAACAATGCTCTCATTTTTACAATTTGTATCGTTCATTCACACCCAAGTTGCACCATACAACTCAATTTCAACAATGGCTGGAATCAAAAAGCAAATATATGGCAATTAAATTGTATGTAAGCGCAATTAACAGTGCAATAACTCGTTTTTATGTTGGTTTGATGTGTCAGTAAAATAGTAAAGTATACGATTTAAAAAAAATCACAAAAAAATGTACTACCATATCAATATATCCGATGGGAATTTTTGTCAATGGGGCATTTTTTCTTAAAATCAATATACAAAAATGAGTCCAATGAAAACTATATCAGATTTGGTATCAATGTATTTGGTTGTTTTCACTCTAAAACTGCGCCAAGCTATTTTTCTAACAGGACAGGTGCTCTTACCGGCCAGGTGAAGTTGAGCGGCAAACGCAACCTGGCGTCCAGCTGCATGGTGAAAGAGTCAGTGCCCAGAACAGGTGTGGTGACTTTGCCAAATAAACACTTTCCAGGTGACACCACCGTCTGGAAGTTCTTCAAACAAACCCTGAAATAAGTCCTGCAGCCAGATGCGCTGCAACTGAGTCCATTTGCCAGCAAACCTTTAGTATTCTGAAAGTGATGGAGATCTATCTCGAATACACCTGATCCCAGAACCTAAAAGGACACAAAAAAGTGAGCACAACAAAAAAAAAGTAACATTTACTTTGTAAAACTATTTCCTGATTTGAAAAGATTTAAAAATCAGGCTACCTGAGTAAATAATGTCATAACTATTGCGAGGAAAGAGGTGAACCAAACGGCCATCCTTTAGGGTTGATGTGCGTATCCTTAAAAATCAGTTTGTCCTCCAGAAAAAAAAACCCCGCTCCTATTCCAAGTAGTGACAACGGAGTGATGACAAATGAAGAGATCAAAATAAATATAATCCGACTTCTGAAGCCTGTGGACAAGATCCAGCTCCACGATCCGTATCCAGAGGAAGAATTTGGCAAAGACCGAGTTATCCAGGGCTTGAGGTTAGACAAATATCTGTAACGTCAATATCCACAAGTGAGTCTGTCTGCGGTCTTTCTGTTGCCCATCCATCGTGCCGGTCAGAGTGTGTGTTTGTGAGTGCGTGCGTGTGTGAGAGAGTCGTCTGTGCTGATGTAAGGCTGGTGTTGCCAACAATGATGCGAGCATGTGGCGGAGCATCAGCTCAAAGTGACTCCCAGTGAAGGATGTTTGACGTCCCTCCCAGTTTATATACGGCAGTATGGTGCCATTACAGACACTGTCAGTCACGAGACACCGCCCACTCCCCTCTCAACCCCCCCTCTCCTGCTTAGAACATCATTATCATCACACCATAACAAGTGCAGGCACACATTATTATTTTAAAATGGGCGTTGTGTGGTCATTTAAAGTGCACTTTTTATTGCTTTGCGCTCAGATTGTGACTCCTTCAAACCAAACACACTGACTGTAAACCAAAAAAAACAAGGTAAATAATGTATTATTACGATTTACAAAAGGGAAATACTTAAAAGTTAAGTCAATAAACTTAGTTTTGTCAGCAAAAACAAAAAGCCGTGAGAAAGTAATTTATTTAAGTCTAGGGATCTGTGGATGTTGGTGCGTCTTTACGCGCACGGCCTGTGCCCCTTTTACAGTTGTGACCTCCCAACCTCCTCTCTTGTCTCTTGTATTTATTCAAGATAAAGAGCACGGGGCGGGAAACAACTCCGCAGCTGTGGAATAATAGGTTTTTGTTGCAAACACATTTTCCCACTCATAAATCACCTGAAGAACCCGCTCTTTGCGAACTTTGGCGCGTAAAATGAGCAAATATGAGTAGTCTAAGAAGTAGAGTGCAGGCTTGAAATTATTACTAAAGTAATTGTTTTTCCTCAAAATATTTACAGACTTTTTTTTTGAGTCAGCTGTCTTTTGTTATTTAGAATCATCATTCTGGAAACTTACTGGAGGATAAACATTTAGAAACACACACAAATAAATTCACACTCCAATGCCTTTCTGTATGCTGTGTAACCAGAGGAAGAGGCTCCATATATGTAACTTAAAGTCTGCTTATTATACTAAAGAAAAAGACCATAACAAGTGCAAGCACCCAGCTGTTCAGACAGTTATCTTAGATTGTAACTCATAATTCCTTCTATTGAAAGACGATTTATATACATTTAAGTTGAGATTGTATCCTACATGTAGCTCAACAATGTTTGTTGAACTAACATCTAGAGCCGGTTGAAAAAATTACTTTCATGTGAAAAGAAAGGAAAATGAACTCCAAACAGTATATAAAGGCTGCTGAGTAAATAAATCCAGATGCCATATACATTTTTATCACATGTAAACTCATGCTGGGCACAGGCATTGTTGCCTTTATCACCCCTGTAGCAGACCAACTTGTCTGAGAGGATTTACAGTGAGGGAACAGGATTCAGGAGCTGTTCCCTGACCATGAAGGTGTCTGGCTGAAAAGCTCTCCTGCTGAGATGACTTCATCTGTAAGCCCCCACCTTTGACTTATAGGTTTGAGGTTCCACTTAAGGGCAGGGACAATGGACTATTGAGTGTGGAGCAGTGTGACTAAGAGGCCCGGACATCTCATGGCTCTGCTGTATCAAAAAAGTTCCCACCATTGATGATCAATGCAGTCCCACACAGCGCTTTAATCCTGAATCCCTTTTATGTCTTGTGTATAAAAATGACTTTCATTCATGTTTCTGTGAGGCTTCTTACTACTTTATAATACTGCCATGGCCTCTAGAGCCTCATTAATCTCTTTTGAAGGTAGAAGTGTATTGTGTAATGGTGCTCCTGCTCTCCCTTCATACACGTCAAAACATCCATACACTTTAATATTTGATGGAGCATGGTTAAGGTTTCTGTCCTGGGCCTCAGGTTACTGTTCCTCATAAAGCTTTAGACTGTGCTAAACAGGCAGTGATGCTTGGATTGAAACTTTAAGATGCAGAATAAAAAAGGAATAAAAATACACACCTGCGTCAGATATAGATGTGATTTCACTTTTGATACTTATCTATTAATCTCAGGAATTTGTATTTTTTGTGTATATAAAAGGACTGAAAGACTGGATGAACTACAACCATAAATACTGACCACTCCTCTGTGCTCGAGCCCATTGAGGATGTAATGAGTCAAGGTGGGAAAATGCCCTGTGGTCTAACAAATCAAAATTTGACATGCTTTTTGAAAATTATGGACATAGCATCTTTGATGCAGGCTTTCAAGTGCCCATGGCAAGAGCAGCGCACACATCTGCACCATTAAATGTTACAACTTTTGAAATTTGGGGTTTTCAGAGTAAAATTGAGCTATACCCATTATTTACTCCTGGCCAATGCAAACAATATTCAGAGAGGCCATTTCTCTACTGTGTGGCTCGAGAGTAAACACATCTTTGGAAACAGATTTCAGCCTTCAACAGCTTCATCTCAGCTTTGTATAGGACTTCATTTTTCTCTGTGACAGTGTTTTGTAAAGCTGATTTCCGATTGTTCCATGGCTTTTCAGCTGGCATCCGATCCCAAAAAATAACATTTTGATTTGGAAATATTGAGGTATGGCAGTGCTGTTGGACTGTTGGGCTTATTAGGCAAGTTTCTATTTATAAGAAACCGCCTGATGCAATTGTTTAGTTCTTTGGTAGATTGATGTTTGTTCCCAGCAAAGCTCATTGCCCATTAGAAAAAAGATTTAAACAAGATGTTTGAAATGTTATAACTCAAAATGCTAATAAAATAATCCAATCAGGGATGTTCTATTTTGGCTCTCTCTCTTTTTCAAATGTAAGCAAGTGACTCAAAACACACTTGCTCAAAAACTGTGGCCAACACTCACCCTACATTCTGTTGATACTTATCTATTTCCAAAACACATTGGAATTGATGTTTCCCCCATCAATAAAACAGGGATCAAAGACCTCTTTAATTAAATTCTCCCCTGCTAAATGTCAATCTGTGTTTAGTGTTGATTTTCAGTGAGAAGAACCTGATGGCACAGGTGACAAGTTACATAACAGACCTAAAAAACATTTAAATTTTTGTAGAAGTGCTTACTGAGAAAACCATCCATCAACAAATCATCATATTCTGGGTCTGACTTGGACCTGCTCAGGCCAGTTTTCCAATAGTTTCAACAATCTGGGCAAGTGCAATAGGAAATTAGCTACAGTGCCAACAGATGGCCCCTTTTAGCCCAGAAGTCTGCCTCGTTTAACACAGGGCAGTTTAACACTTCTTTACAGAGCATTTGATCTCTATGCCCCAATCTGTCCAGCCAATCAATGGGGCTTTTGATGTGCGCTGCCAACGGATCTGAGCCATCTAAGCATGTCAACCCTCGAAGGAGAAATCACCTGCTGCCGCAATTAGAGAGGCAAAGGGTGGTTTCCATGTCTCACGGCACTGTGCTGCCCTGTATTAACTGTATACTGCCTTCAGATACACAGAAACTCAACAAAGATTTTCTGAAGGAGGGGGGGTTGTTTCAGCCAAAACTGATCAAATGGCTGTGTGGGTGTTTAGGGTTTAAATAGAGTTTCCAGATAACTTTAAGAGCAAAAGCCAAGGATTAAATGTTAAATTTACTGCTGTAAACGAGAGGACATGAAGCATATTGTTTGACAGCCTGTTAATAAAAACAAGAGTATCCGAGTGCTCTGAATTATACAATATGAGGCATTGAGTAAGTATTTAAATGTGTCTTCTGGCATCTGCATTGCCAGTTTTAAAAAGTGTCATAAATTACCTTTGTAACATCTGTTATGAACGTCTGTTTTCACTCAGTGTGAACCTTCAAACTTTTACGCTGACATGATGTGGAGTTTCAGGACCCGGACATTATATGTGTGCCTGTCTACCAAGAACCCTCGTCTGCTATGGAACTTTCCAACCACCCTCTTGTTACGTTGTTGACAAAACACAGCCGTGTCAGCGCACCTCTACCCTTACAGCACAACTAACAACACACTTGGGTCACCGACACAACGTCGTGATGCATATTGGTGTCACTACACCTGAGTGCAGCGACTGAGAAGACGTCTGGACAGCTGCATCATGACATAATCACTGCCTGTGGTGTAATTTACAGCTCAACAACACTGGGGTTTAAAGGTTTCTGCTCGGGCTGAAGTGCGTAAAAGAGGTTGGGGTGATCTGAGGCCGTTTGTGTAACAGCTGTCTGTGTGCCAGTGTGCCAAAAAAACAGCGGTACATTCTTGCCTCTCCAACAGACAGGGACCTCCCCTTCAATTCTTGGTATTGATCCTAACAGACCAGCTCCACCTTTGACACATGGAGAGTCAGCAGGGATAGGCATTAGCACATCTGTTACTCTAGCTTAATGATGTCATTTCCTGCTACAGTTAGGCATATGCTCTTTTATTTTTAGAGTATATTTCTGTCATACTTCGCTGTTGCTTCCACTTCAAATACGAAATTTTGCACTACAAGGAGTGCTCAATATTGGCATGGCTGTGATAGGTTCTAAAGATAGTTATAGCTGATAGTAATAGTCAGTATAACAGCATGACCTCAAGTGTAACATTGTTTACTCAGCAGTTATTCAGTAACTAGATGGTAATAAACAACAACAGGCTTCTTTTATTAATTTAATTGTTCATTATGCCCCACTCACCTTGATCATTTTTTGTTGGTGCTACATTTTGTATAATGTACGGTTATCTGCATGTTTCCTTTTTTCATGCAACCAATAAAAAACTAAGATTCTACTTGAGTGGCCTGTGTGATGGAACAATCTAGACCTATCTGTAATGCTTATAAAGAGTATTCAGCATATCTCAAGTGGAGTGATATGTTTGGTAAAAAGTCCCAGTGCCGTTATACTCTATAGACGTTTTTCGACTGCAGGAACTTTACCCCGGAACTAGGGACTTTAACCTTGAACTACGTGAGTTTCAACTGGAGGGACCAGGGTCTAAATTTAGTTCAGGGGTAGATAATCTCCCCCCTGAAAAGGCCCTGCTTGGGGGGTAGAAATTTTCAAAGGTCCTGGGACTTTCGGTTGAACGTAACAGTGTTTGTGGAGTTTACACAGTTGTTGAAACACAGAGGGAGTTCCTGGGAATGCAAACTAGTTTAGTCTTTTATCAAGATTTCAAAATATTATTTAATATAATTTTTTTTCTCCATAAGTCACTGGCCTGGTTTGCACAATCTACCCGGGACTTCAGCAGGCGGACAACAATGGGGGCACAGGAACCTTTTAGTTCCGGGGAAAGTAGTTCTGGGGGCTAAAAGACCCCGGAACTCTTGGTCTAAATGCACCTTATATAAGCACTCACAAAGTTCCCCTCGCCCAATCACATTCCTTGTTGGATCTAACAGTTGCATAACTAAATAAAAATGTGAGGGGACACTCAGAGATACACAACACATGAGAACCAAACATGTTTTTGTATCTAAGCACATATTGAGTGATTACCAGCAGTGCTAATTGTGTGCGTGGAAGAAGCTACTGTAGCCTTGAGGAAATCCTCTCTGGTCGGAGTCAAAGCATCACAGCCAAATGCAAGACAAAACCTCCCAGCAGGAAAAGGAAAGAGATAAATGGAGAATAGGAAAGAGCATGCTGGTGTGAAGAGGGCTCTTAAAACCTATCAGGGAGATCAACCCGAGACTGTGCACCCTCAGGCCTTTAGGGCCTGCAATTCACACACTAATCTACCTGTTAATATGAGGTGTGAACAGGTGCATTCCCTTAATGTGCTGCACAATGGGATCTTTGTGTCCTCAAGTGATTTTGGCAGCACAGATGCACCACAGAGAGGGTTTGAAATTGTTCGGATTAATTGTCTTTTGTTAAAGTTGCTTGGCTTTGTGAATCAGGGGAAATTTTCATCAAAGTAAAAGCCAATATCAATCTTCAAAGTTAGATGGATTTAGCCTTAGGGGAAATTCAACACAATCACTGAACACCATCAGCATGATTAGCGTCTAGTAATTTCACCTTGGCATGCAAGTCTGTTAGATGCTGAGATTTGGTGCGATAAGAGCCTGTGATTCAGCTTTAATTATCCAGACACTTAATGATCTCTAATCTGCGTTTCTTCCTGCACTTCCTTACCTCCACGTTATTATTGTTGATGTTTATAGACTGATCTAAAAGTATTTCTGGAAGGTCCGGTGTTTTTTCCTTTGACGATTTGAAATTCCAATTTGTCCCTTTCCCACTGCCCAAGCAGCTTCCTACCTTTGCTTACAATTGCATGAAACAGAAGTTCTTGGAAATTTGGTCTGCTTGCATATTCTGTGGGAGTGTTATGTTTCAGGGTATCACATGAGGAAACAGCTCATTGAAGGTGAGGGACCTTTGTAAGGCCTCATCTTTGTCCTACAAGACATCAGGATCTTTCTCTGCAGTCGAGAGAGTCAAATGTGACCTTTTGTTTGGATTCCATTTAACTTGCTGAACTTCAGCTGACCTCATAACTGCTTACTGTGTACATACACACAAACCCATCTCCCCTCTGCAGGACAAACAACAGATGCAAACCCTTTTGTGTGGAGTGATTGTTATCCAACTTATGGCCCGGCCTTGATATTAACAGCAGTATACCGCACAGATGGAAGATGTATACATTACCACGACCAGTTTGTGTTCCTGCAGTTTGGCTTCACACCACGCCTGACATCATACAGACCTCAATAAATGCTTACCCAGCCTCTTATGGAGACAACAAGGCCTGACTGCTGCTGGTTGATTGATTCTCTCGGTGGGAGCTGGTGGTGAGGAGTGGGTGCAGCCTGTTTGTGTAGTTAAGGCTCATTGATGTTGGATCTTCTCTGATGAGATTGTGTAGAGGGGCTGATGGATGTCCCGGAGCAGTGATGCATTCAGCCTCAGTTCTGTGGCTCAGGAGGAGCTCCCTTGCAGTCAGGCCTAAATATGGCTAATGTTAATTCTAATGGCTTTGTGTTGTTTGTCCAACTTGACCCAGGGACTCCCAATTGCCTCACTTCTTACTCCTCTGATTTGGCTCTCATAGGCAATTTTCATGTCTCTGTCCACCATATGACATCTCTCAAGAACCCTGTACTCTCCAGACATAGAAAAGATGTCATGCTTTTCATGCTCCCTCATTTAAAAATGCAGCAAATTTCAATGCACATATTTGAAAACGCAGATTTCTTCCTTATGAGGGAAGAACTGTTAAGTTGCGTACTGAGAGAACGATGCCTGTAATGCCGCTCCTTCATGCACATACATGAATTGTAGATGTCTTTCTTTTAAAGCTGGAACACTTTGAATGTGAATTAATCTTTCTGTTTGGATTCCATAGTTCTCATACACTCCATGATGATTTATTAGCTGGGTGATGAATGACACTGATAGTGTAAGTGCAGACCTTGCACATTGAAGCAGAGGTCATTTGTTTTCTTACAGCACCAGGCTGTGGAACCAGAGAGGAGAAAGAACAGGGAAGTGCTGTGATGCCAACCATGTTAAGTAGAGCTGTGTGTGTTTTTAGGTTTATACATTGGAAGGTCCTGATACTATCAAATCTATGCTTTGGAAAATGCTTACTATTTGAGACACCATAGTTCAGAACAGTATAAATACACGTGAAACAACTGATAAGGTTCTCACTGCGTATCCTCTCACAGCCATCTTCAACACAGTTGTACCGAGGACGGGAATTGCAGGGTAACTCATGATACTATTTAATATCTGATACATAACCATCGACTGTATAAAATATGGACGTAGGATCCGTGATGTCACCCATCTGTTTCTGAAGAGCTGTTTGAGGCCAATCGTCGGCGGCAGCCATATTGCTGCTGTTGAGCCAGTGTGACATAAAGAGGCAGAGTTTGAGCCTCCTAGCCAACAGCTACAGTGTTCCCCCAGTCAGCTGTGCCTCTCATTGGAAGACTCGTAATCTCAATATCTTCGAAATTGCTGCGTTAGAAAAAAATTCACCCCCCGTACAGTGTGTGCCAATCGAGAAATGAGCTATCCAGACTACACTCGTCTTTTGTACCAGGCTGTAAACATGTTTATTTCTGCTGTAAAGCTCGGCTTTTTCCCAATTATGTGTATGTGACTTCCGGTACTTCCGGAGCCAGCCTCAAGCGGATCCTCATTGAACTGCAGTTTTTAGCACTTCCGCATTGGACTCAAATTTAAGACTGGAGGTTGCCGCTTGTACATAACCCATGAAAACAATCATATCATGATGCAGTGAGTCTGCAAAAATTGATAAATTGCTGTCCCCCTGTCCACCACCAAAAAGTGCCTACAATGTGAGCATTAGAACTGGTCCATGCTGCAATGGAAGAAACTCAACAGTGTTGACTTAGTCTCCAAATTGTACTGATCTCAATCCAATTGAGCATCTGTGGGATGTCAAGGAAAACCAAGTCTGATCCATGGAGGCCCCACGTCCTAGCTCCCAGGACCCAAAGGATCAGCTGCTAACGTCTTGGTGCAATATACCACTGCACACCTTCAGAGGTCTAGAGGCCTACCTTAGAAGAGGGGGGGCTACACAACGTCAGGCAGGTGGTCATGATGTTATGGCCGATTGGTGTAATGCAAAAGAACAATCAGAGAGAACAGCAGATATGATGACTGCTCCGTGAAAAATCCGCAACTCAGAGTTTTCTGTGCAGTGAACTAACTGATAAAATCTCATTGTACAAATTTCAATTTTAATAAAACTAAAGGAAAAAAGTAGACATGCTAATGCCCGCTCTAAAATAAGACCTTGCTTACCTGTGCAACTCTTCATTAATATGCTTTTCTCAAAACAACTCAGACATCACATCACTTCACCAAGAGGTTTTAGTGCTTGACTCTTGATGACAAGGTCTTGACTTCTAATGCATTGTGAGTAATGACTGTTTTGCACCTCTCAGTGACAGATTGAAGGGCACTCTAACATAATACTCAGGTGTGAAGTAAGGCAATATGTTTTATTATCTTCCCAAGGTCTAAACTTATATACTCCATCTTCCCAGAAGTAGTCATTTGCATGCCTCATGAAGACAGTAGTTGTTTTTGATCAACAAGAACATTTGATACCCCAAGTTGCATGACAAGTGTGAAGTAAAGGTTAAAAAAACAACAACTCAAGCGATGACTCTTCTGCTCTCTTAGGGTTAGTGTTAAAAGATGAAGATCTAAGACTTGTTTTTCTTTTGTTGACGTGCCATCATCTGAAAATGTGACTTTACTTTCTCTGGCTGTGGTAGTGACAAGTGTCCAGGGGGCCACTTCAGGCTCCGCTAACAGCCGTTCCCCTCCGCCCTCCACCTCCCGCCCTCTCACCCTCACCCCATCCTCGGCCTTACCCCGAGCCTGGGAGCGGAATTCTGGGAACATTTTTCCATGTGAAATGCCGAGGTCCAGTCGAGGGGTGTGACGCCAGTGCATTGTTCCAGCGGCAAAAAAAGGAACCGCTTGTGATGAGGCCAATTCCTGTTGGTCTCAAAAAAACAGGCACTTTCTCACACCGACTTCCTTCCTCGTTGGACAGCACAAAACAATCCCAGACCAACCAGCAAAGCGAAAAAGAAAGAAAGAGAAGGGAAAAAAGCAGAAGGAAAGGTGGGCTGGGATTTGACAAAGCATTGTCAGTATTTGTCGCTGGAATCGTGCATTTTGTCTGTGCAAACTACTCATTTGACTGTGCCTTTCAAAGTAAAGGTCCTTTATCTGCACACGCAGACCCCTGC
The DNA here is from genome assembly GCF_009762535.1 of Notolabrus celidotus. Taxonomy (NCBI): domain Eukaryota; kingdom Metazoa; phylum Chordata; class Actinopteri; order Labriformes; family Labridae; genus Notolabrus; species Notolabrus celidotus. The sequence goes on from NC_048293.1 coordinate 13,884,888, forward strand.
AAAACACACTCGTCATCATGCATTGTGTGCTCTCCCAGTCACAAACAGCGAGCTGCTCCTATCTTTACTGCCGGTATGAGTGTCATTACTTCAGTGAATTTCAGTCTGCTTTTTACTGACCCTGAATGTTTGTTCTGCACTGTGATTGCAGGTTGATCTGAAACCGTGCAATCATGCTTTGACGAATAATTTAAGGAAAGTAGAGAGAAAACAGAAAGCAAGTGGCGAATGCAGCAAACGGCTCAACTGATTGAGAGAGCAGGACTCAGGAAGCACCTGCCTGCGTGGAGGATTGAGCATTAATGTGACCCCGCTCACATCAGGTGGTTTCCTTGTTTACGTTATCGCCCCACAGCTCCCTACGGCCCCGCCACTATTGGCTGCCCTGGGCCACTCCTTTTTCCACCACATTCATTGATCTTAAGAGGGCCAGCCACTTCCCTATTTCTCTTTTCCCACCAAAACGACTCTGAAGTGGAGAAACGTACCCTCTGTCAAACAGAGAGGGATCGTTTTAATAACCCCCAAAAACCCTGGGCTCGGTTTGACCTCTCACTTCTGTCCTCACAACACAAACATGGCAGCCTTGAAGACTGCTTTCCTTTTCCTCCTCGTGCCTATACTTGGGCTCAGCGAAAACAAGTCGGCTCATCAATTAGCTTGACTGATAACCTTGATCCTGCTGTCCTCAGTGTCACCTGTATTGCTCAACCCTGACCCAGCTGGCGAGATTTAAATGCTGATCTTCCTGGGAGGTCAGGGGTTTTAAATGTTTTCATGAAGCAGATCATTTTCCAGGAATTCTAGTGAGACAATTCTCTTCCTCTCGTGCTGTAAACCCAGCAGCATTTTTAATAGAAACATTATTGAGTTGTACTGCTGCTGAATGTTTCCTTTTCCCCTGTTGTTATAATGGTGGTTAAATTGCAGCTTGGCATCCTTAGTAATCACAGCAGGTGGGCCAGGCACAGGTGCTATCTGTAATTATAGCACACATGAGATCCAGAGAATGATTATCTGGTCTGAATACATGTAATCAACCTCTGCAGATGCACAACTCAACTGTTTTATCAAATGTTTGTTCTCACCAGGAGGCAGGGCTGAGCATTGTGTGTGTGCATGGGAGACGCACATAGGGAAAACAATCGATTGCTGAGTGTGTATGCGAACAGATGCACGACGGTAGCTCCCTGGAGCGCTCAAACCCTTGCTAGTTTGTCCTGGAAAGGCTTTAGTAGAACTGACGTCATAGGTTCTGATTTGTAGCCAAGTGAGTCATTGAGTCAAGGACGAAATTCATATTTTCATATCTCAACCAGCAGAGGTATGTGTGAGTAAGTCAAAATGTTCCACCACAGTTCAGCAGAACACTGTTTTTAAACAAAAGGTAAAGATTGAGAACGTGTACAATATGTCCACATGACACTCAGTTTAAAGCGCCTCTCCATGGATGTTTTCCTCAGCTTGGCCTTTCAGTGGCCCTGCCTTCCTTACTATCTTGTTATCTCAGCAAGTGTTTCCTGCAAGCACCTCGCTCCTCACCGGGACATGTGGTAGAGCTCGCACCGTGTTACGTCCACCACGGTGGTATTGTTCTCCCACAGTTTGACCATCGTAAATTAGCTGGAAACGATTTGTCAGACATGAGAAGGAGGGAGGGGGCTGTGGGGGGGGTAGGGCAGGAAAGAGAAAAAAACAACAACAAAATCAGGGCCCTGATGTGGCCCCAGCAGTGAACCAAACACTGAGCAGATATGCTAATGGTCTCTGTAATCGCTGCCATTCAGGCCATTAAAAAATATTATCCCGAGGGTTAACTACAGGCAACTGGAAGACATTTTCTAATTTCATGCTTTATTCAGAATGCTTCACGCTATTTCAATTCCATGGCATTTCCATATTCATCACTTCAGTTTCAAGCTGCGCACAGTGAGAGGTTGTTATATAACTGGTGGACTGCAACACATGCGCTTATCAACAATTGTATGTCTTGGCCCTTTAATGTAAAGGAAACAGACCACATTTTTAACTGACTGTAGAAAGGAAGTGGTACATTTCAGTAATGCACATATTTGTAGCCACCGCTTCCATGTTGACTATAAGAAAAGTGTGTTTATTTGAAATTGCTGGTGGAGCCTCCCCTGTTTATTCCGCAGCCTGATTCCTATTGACCATCGACATCAGCCTCTTTAATGAGGGAATTCCTGAACATCAGAGGATGTCTCACGCACATCCTGGCCCTTAATCAGCCTTCATGCTCTCACCTATATCATCAAGGTCCCAGCGCACTGATCTATTCTAGGGAGAGGTGACACATCCTTTTTACTCACAAGGCTTCCTGGAACGTGCATGCGGCATGTCCATTTCGAATTTCGACTCCTTATGAATCCTCCCCCCCTTCCTTAAATCAAACTGCCTCAGTTTGACTGCAGAAGAGAATTTCTGACCCACAAAACTATGCATTTCTGGCTTGGTCTGGACTTTCTGACAGGACCCCACCCTGTACCATCCCCTCCGGGAATCCTGCTGTCACAACCAATGTTCCCATGGATGGGAATGACCCTCAGGGATACAGAGATTGACAGTGAGCCGAGTGGGACCACGAATTAAAGGTCTCTGAAGAGTCAAGAGGCTTGTCAGAGGAGAAAAAAAAAACATGTTGTAAAGTAGGCCCACAACATCAGCATGCCCTTAGCTGTGACATGGGAACCCCCCACCCTTAACTATGCCTGCAGTCATTCCCCCCTGGACAGCCTGGGCAGGTCACACATGAGGCCCTGTTCACAGCTGGGTTTACTCCCTGCTACCTCATGCCAGGCCTGAAGTATGCTGGGAACCATCTAAGTAAAGTACACAACCACGAGATCTGCCCGCGATACACGCAGATCCTCGCATCGCTTTCCAAATGAAGCCAAATAAGTTTTACAAAATTGCTTTGATAAGGATATGTTGCACAGCGAGGGAAAAGCGACCCTGGCAGTCATCAGGAGTGTGAAAAATGATCGTGATTCAGTACGAAAACAGCTTCCAGCGCTGTAAAATAACAATATTCCTGCAAGTGTAGGGGAAATCAGAAGGAAGTTCCTCCCTTATAGGAGAGTGGATTGTTCTCCAAGCTTTGATTGTTTATGCAAAGCTAAGCATGTTTGCTTTAAATTATGTCACAATGTTTCACAGGAGAGCTTCCAGTTTAGCACAGGAACAAATACTGCATGTCTTATTTGGAATGACTGTGCATTTGTTTAACTCTGCATCTCTTGATGCAATGAGAACACAATAAAGTCAAGCTCATCATAAGAACGATTGACACGCTTCATTTGTGATCCTGTATTTTTTGGCTATTTTATTTTATTTACTTCAGCTTTATTTGATTTTCTTGGCAGAATATCTTAAATCTGTCTTTAGTTAACCTAAAAATTGTCATCTTGAACTGGAAGCTGGTGGAGTGCCTGTGCTTCCACTGTATAGTGGACAGATAGTTCAGAGATAGCCTCGTCTTACTGTTACAGCTGGAATGCCTCATGTTGATATTGATGGCAGAGGTTCGTCCCTCTTGTTGGTCTTATTTCATCCCATCATCAGTCTCCTTTAAAAACTGTTACCATGGCTCAGCTGGGGAGGACAGCTGGATGTCAGGATGAAAGACTCAGATTATTTTTGTGATGCTGGATGCCACTGGGTGTCTGACAGACATTTTTTGGGGGGGTCTTCTCTTTTTTAGCTGCAGGTGTTTCTGTTGACTAGACAACCAGAAGTACTTGGAACAGGATGGATCTTGCTCTGAGTTCTTAAATATCCCAGAAGTTAGAGCTGGATCAGGCTTGGACCAGCTTTTGTCATGCTGCTATAGGCCTAGGATCCTAGCTCACCCCCTCCCCCCCAACCCCCTCATCACTTACTTTAACTCTGCCTGTCCCATTAAAGTTACTAACCATAGACCTTTCTGGAGTCCCTGAGCTCCATTGTCTCGTAGATTCCTCTGAGCTGCCGTAGATGTCCTCCTGCGGACTCCAGCGGCTACAGCTTCTACGACTCGTCTCATCACTATCACCTCTCTCTCTTACTCCCCTCTATCTGTCTTTCCAGACCCAACTCGGTCAAGGCATGATGGCTGTCTAACATGAGTCTGGTTCTGCCTGAGGTTTCTGCCTGTTAAAAGGAAGTTTTTCCTCGCCACTGTAACTAGCTAAATACTGCGATGTGCAATGCTCATGATGGATTAAGGTGGGGTCAGACTGAGTCTTACCCTGTCTTGAAGTTGGGTCTCTGTTCATAATTTGACATAGAGTGGTCTAGACCTGCTATGTTTGTAAAAGCGTCTTGAGATAACGTTTGTTGTGATTTGGCGCTATACAAATAAAGATTGATTGATTGATTGATTGACAATAGATACTTTGCAAACCTCAGATATCAGAAGCACCTTGATGTGACGTTCAGATAGTCAAAAAGGAGGTGAATAAATGATGCCAAATAAAGAGATTGCTTGGTTTAGTTTGTTAGTCTGGGGGAGTGCAGCTAGGGATGAGGGAGGAAGTGTGCACACAGGGCTTCATACAGACAGGGTGGACATAAAACAAAAACTACTCCTCTGTTGTAGCTCTTAATAACATTTTGTTTTGTCAATTTAGTGCAAAAAGCATGCTCCAGTCTTAAGTTTGTGTTCACAGTGACTCACTGGGTGTGTTAACATGGACTGGAGTGTCCTGGTTATGGGCCCTGTCCATGTTTTGATCGTAATCGGGACATGGCATTGACATGCCTACAGATAAACCAGGTTATTCATAATGCTGTTTACATGATTAATTCCTGAATCCCAGTTTTTGATTACTGCATTTCATTTGGGCAAGCATTCAAATAAGATACCACATAGTAATATAATGTTTTTTCAGTATTTTTCAACATGAACTGACTTGCTCCACTCTGCTTTATGGCATGAACCATCATCCAGTAGCTTGTTCACCTCAGACTTGAATGGGTCAGCATTTTAATGCTTTTTCCTATTTAAACTTCCAATTATATTCTTTCATTACAGAAAGTTAAAAGCCGGTGTCTTCATCCTTCAAGAAGTAAGACCTTCTTGGTGCCGCCATGTTAGTTATGCTGATTCATCACTTCACTGAGGCCATGCCTGCATAGGTAGTCATCAGCTGTTATATATATATATATGATATATTTATATATCACTGTATCCAATTTTCTTTTGCAGTTCTCCAGGGAGTAAATTTTGGTTTCTCAAAACTGAGATAAACCCTCATCGCGGTTTCTGAAATTGTGGATGGATGCTTAGGAAACCTGATCAAAACTTGGATACTCATGTCCATGTAAACGCTCTCACTGAGTAACAGCTGTTTAATAAGAAAGAGCCCTCCGAAGGTCCAGAATGATCCAAACACTGTATTTTCAGCTTGTGTGTGCATGGCTGACGCTTTAAGGTTTGTGTTGCTCTAGGCGTGGAAACATGCAGTTAGTGTGTGTAATCAGAGATCGGCACAAGACAGATTTTTTTTCAGATATTCACCTTATCATCGATCACGGCCAAACAGGCTGAAAATGGAAAATTGATCTGATAACAACATCTGGCTAACTTTTGAGGGGCTGGCTGTAGTGGGCTCCCCTTGTGGAGTGCTATACTTATCTGTCTAATTGCTTTAGCTGTGCAATGACCAGCATGATGATGATATAAACTATGTGTCTTTCTTGGCTCTGAGTTACACATTCTGAGTTCAAGGACCGTGAGAATAACATTAATGGTATCTTATTTTCTAAGTACAGACAGTAGTCGTGGGAGAAACAGATAAGCATCGGGTGCATTCAGGCAGGTTCCTGTTTGTCCTATGGGAGAGTGACTCCTTATTCCATGCTGCTGCTGGTAAACCTATCAGGGTACAAAAGAGAATGGGACATTTCGTAGACAACGTGGCTCCTCCTCAGACAATACGACTCTCTTCTGATAAGAAAGCAAAAAGGGAATCCTGCAGGAGGGACCACCTAGCCTGCTGAGTGTGCTGAATTGAAGTTCAGGAAACAACACGTTTGATGATAAAATATGTTGCCACTGAAACTCAATGACATTAAAGTTCTGAAATGCAGGACCCTTGTTGTCTTTCTGTCTGTGACACAGCTAAATTAGGAAATTTTGTCATTTCCTTACCTAATCTACACCCATTTCCCCCACATATGGGTCTCATCCCCTGGTGTAACTCATAGAATTGGAGGGGTTTGTCACTGTCAGGCATCACAATACTTATTGTTCTAATGGCTGCCTCTAGTTGACAAGGAAGAATAATACATGTGCACCAAAAGACTGATGTACGGCTGAAAACCTCAGCAGTAAAACATGTTTAGCTCCTCCTACATACAGTAAATCTACACTGACGTGTGTGTTTGCTGTATGTTACTGTGCAGATTCTGTATGATGTCATATCATACCTGCAATGCTGCTTCCCTAATGCCCAGAGTTTTTCACAGATGACAGACCTGCAACCAGCCTCCTCTACCGCCTCCCTTGTAGAATTAAAGTAAAACCTGGAAACCATTTGGCTTCTCCTCTTCCTCAGAAACCCTGGTAATGATGGAAAAGTGCTCTGGCCCTGCTGCCACAGGGAGCAAAGGCACAGGCTTGATGGGAAACTTGTATGCCTCTGCAAAAATGTCTCCTTTTAGGGCTGTGTGAGCTCTACTACAACCACAATCTGCAACCATAAATTTCAAAAGATGAAACAGCTTGTGGCGCTTATCTTTATTTACACGATATAAAGCTTTTTCTGCGTAGGAGAGACTAAAAGAGTGACCTCTAGAGTCTACAAAAGCGTTAACTTCTCATGGAAGAAATCAGCCTAAGCTACTTCTCTTATTTCATTTCCTAAAAGGCAGCGAAGTTTTACAGATTTGAAAAGTTTTGTCCTGTTTTTTCATACATTTAAAGCCACATTTTAATGGTATGCTGAACGTTGTTGCAGGCTAATCATTTGCAGACACATTGAATTATTTGCAAAGCCATTGAAGTGTAGTAAAAAATGTATATAGTTGTTTAGATGACCTGCTTTTGTTTATATATTGGCTTTTTGTGAGTTGCACCCACCCTGCAGGGGCAATCACTGCCATCCATTTAGATTTATCCTTGGCATTTGCTCAGCAATCTCTTCAGACCTTTTGTTAATGAGCAGAGTGCATATTGCTTATCCAAGTAAACAAACCCCTTCTGTAATCAACCAATAGTCAATCATGCCCTGAAAGCAAAATCACACTCATTATCAGAAATCAATCCAGAGCGATAACAGTGGAATGAAGTCACGCATCCAAGATTGAAAGCAAAATAAACATTTTCTCTGTGTCCAACACGTTCAAATGATCAATGTGGCAACAACCTGCTGTTTGGCAAGATGAAATGGTGGCTTATTCAAAAGCATGGTTGTCAATAGTCTCCCTTTAACTCCACAGAAAGGGATCCAGCTGTGGGTGAGCAAGTGACACTGGGCACAATGGAAGAGGAACACCCACACACCATTTCCTCCATAAATCACCAAGACACCCACCAGACAAACATGGCTGACAAGCAGATCCTCTGCAGTAATAATCAAAGTTTTCACGACCTGAGGGTTTTACAGCTTGTATTATGTGTTCTCAGGGTCAGCAATGGGCCAGACTGCAGATAAGGGCTGAGCAAATAAGCTATACACTCTGTAGACTCACAGTTTTATCATCCTGTGATGGATTTACATACAGTAGACTCCTTACTTCAGTGATAAGATGTTTCTTTCTGTTTCATTTCGCCTAACAGGAGCGTCCACTCTCCAAATGTTCTCAAGTCACATTGGAATGAACATATTTTGCATTGTTTTGAATTGGAATTAAAATTCAGCCTTGTGATACCTTCAGATGGTTGCAACAATTAGCTACTCCACTCCATCCTCATTATACCAGCAGCACCAAAACACTTTGCTCTCATTAGGGCCGAGCCATTGTTCGTCAGCAGTTAGCAACCATTTTGCCATCCCCATTACTACACAAAGAGAGGGGAGGTAAAACAGTTTACCCACAAATCTGCCTCTGTGTGCCCACTGGTCCACTCCACTTATTCAGGCGGGGAAGTAAAGACCATCTGCTCATTTCATACAACTCCAACCTCAAAACACTCACCAAAACACATTCACAGATTCTATTGCCACAAGCCAGCAGATTGTTTGACCAAACATTGACCAAAACTCTGTCCAAAACACATCTCAGAGAGGGCCAAGGTTGGTGGAGCCGTGGTGGCCATTGGTTTGAATGTGGTCTGGCGTGAGCTGAAAGGCGTCAACCAGAAGAGAAGTTGGACTGAGCATTGGAGCAGCCACTGGTACGAGAAAAAACAAAAAGTGGTTGGACAGCTGCTCTTAGGTCCTCCCACAGCCAGAAATGAAAGGGCTAAAACATAAACAGAGAAAATGAGCCAGCATGCCAAAGCAGCTGACATCATTTTTTTTTTAAATAATGTAGGTGGTAGACACACATTGTCTTATTCAGCATTGATCCTGTTCTTTTAAATGGTGCACACCCCACTGTTAGATTCAGGGGCTGTGGGAAATTTTAATACTCACTGCTGAAGATGTACACCTATGACCTCTTTGGGCCGTTTCACACTTTGGCCTGTTCAACAGCACGCCATGTGGGGCCAAACAAGCACACATTAATCTCCACTTTGTATGAATATTCAGATACAGCTGTCTGTGACACTGAGATAGCAGCTGGTGTCCACGGGCCCCACAGATATCCCAGTGCCATGCCTGGACAGAAGCTGCTGCATCTGGGCCAAGGCAGGCCCGGCCCGCCCTGGCAGGCCCAAGGTGTCCCCAAGTCCCACCAGTGACACCCTCTCCACAAGGGTGGTCAAAGACTCAATAAGCACATTTAGCAGCCTGCAGCAGATCCATGATGACACTTTCAGTATGTCTTTCAAGTGGTGATGAAATGGGTGGATATGTGGCACTAAAACAACATTGTGAAATATCCTATAATTATTTATCCTGTTGAAAGTTGGTGAGGTGACATTAAGTGAACATACTCAATAATGTTAGACATTAAAATGTTTCTCTCCTCTATATTTGAGCCTGAAAAATTCCACTTATCAAAGAAATGTGTGTTATTTAAAGATGTTTTTCTGTTGCTGTACTGATACTGAGATGCTGAAACAGATGGCACTGCTTTAAGGCTTTTGTGGAGCACTCTTGACAAAGAAGTTTAAATTAAATTGAATTTCAGTTAAGTGAATAATACAGTCACAGACTTAACTCAATCATGGAACAAATGGCAGCACAGTAAGAGTGACACCTGACTGTTTCTGAACCAAATGCTGCTCCAAAAAAAAAAAAAGAAGGTTTAGATTTTCCATTATGGCTAAATGTCATATCAAGCTTAACACAGCATTTACATTTCCCCTGATGACATTGAATTTGCCCTTTTTAATTAGCCAATTTAATCTTATACTAATCCAATGATATTGCCATAACAAGTAACGCACGTATGGCGGGATGATTGTCAAAGACAAAGCCTGCCATGGTGAAAGAGTTTGTGTTGGTGTGTCTGGCATTGCTGCCTCCCGAACTGTCTTCTGGTTGGCCCTGACAACACACTACAGAGTGCCAGGCTGTCATCATGCCAGGCTCAGAGAGCAGCTGCCAGGCCAAACCAGCAGGCACTAATTCAGCCAGCCACAGGGACCCCTCCTCCAGCCCTTCTTTTTCCAGACCCTCCTCCCTGTGGCTACTACCCTCTCATCTGTGTGTGTGCACACACACCTTACTCAGTGCAGGCTTTAATTATGACAAACTTGCCAAAAGCTAATCTCCCATCTTTTTAATCAAAGACATTTGTAGCTGAGGGGGTCGCCAGAATTGTAATAACTAATTATCAGAATTTCTGATGATAAACACCTTTTCCATTGACCCACAGGGACCTTCTTCACTCAAGTGAAGCCTGAAAACCTCCTATAGGGAAAATCTGTTCCTGCTTGGTGCTGAATTGAATTGCAGCCACTTAGAACATTTCTACATGTGTCAAAAATTGATCTTATTTTCCCCAACTTTAATAATTTATATATGAAAACAAAAGCACTATTTCTGAACTTTTCAAGCTTTATGGAGGATTGCATCTTTCATTTTGAGCTTGACATTCACCCCTGTCCATGTCCATTGCACCAATTTTTACCATTTCTCATCATGTGTTGTTGCTACCGCATGTGACAGGTTGTTGCAGTCACTGAGTCCTGGGGACTGTAGCTGGACCAGTTACTCTGTGGTTAACAATCAAGATGTTCAGAAGCGTTCAGCTGCTCTGTGGTCAGATAAAGACTCTCTATGTTTAATCCTGCAGCATCCTGAGCCTCTCACGCTGATCCAAGCTAATGAAGAAGACTTACTTTCCTCCAGAAAGTGTTGGAAGAGCAAGCTACTGCTAAGCAAAAATGTCATCATGGCATTATCCCTGCTTCACCTGCCCTCTTAAATATATTGAAAACATTGCACGTTGATTTAAATAGTATCATTCGTAACCATGTCTTGCTTCCTGAAATCTCCCCCAGGCTAACAGGAAATAACTTTTCTGTGAGGGACATGTGTGAATAAGCAACTTTGGAAAATTTCAGTAGCAGTGTGTTCTGAAATTTTCTACAGAATGTTTCAGGCTTTCATGTAGAAAAAGTGCTGTGTCCCTCACTTAAACTGTACAAAGTTGGAGATGTTAAATGACTGTATATGAGTTTTTCTTCTGCACTCAAACACTTATCAAATGGCTTAACCTCTATATTAAGGCTATACCTCTAATTAGGCTATTATGCAGAGTGATGCTTTGGGCTTATTGACAACAGCATGCTTACCCACTAAGTGGCAACCTCTGATTCTAGAACTGAAAACAATTTCGAAGTGCTAAAAACTGCTGTTCCTTGAATGTTCACTTGTGGTTGGCTTCATACGCCCATAAGAGCCCATTAACACCCGTGTTAAATAGCCTTATTTTTTACAGTAGATATAGAAATGTTTACAGCAAAAACCAAAACAGGTTCGGTCTGAATGGCCAATGTCTCTATTTGTACACACTGTAAGATGTGAATTTTAACTCATTCATTTTAAAGAAAGTAAAGTTATGAGCTTTGCATAATTTGGTGTAATTAAGGGCTGACTTGACTGATAGGCAGGTACATATTAGCAATTTGCAGTGGTGGACAAAGTACACAGCTTCATTACTTAAGTCAAAGTATAGATACTCCAAGTCAAATATTACTCCAATATAAGTGAAAGCTGTTCTGTCAGATTATTACTTGAGTTAAAGTCCTTGAGTATTTGCTTTTGAAAATACTTAAGTATTCAAAGTACTTCTTAAAACATCTCAAAACTTTATATTTCATAATATATCAGTGCATTCAAGACTACATAGGAGTACATTCTACATTATGTTTATTTAGAAACCATTACTTGAAATCTCTAAAAAAAAAATACTATGGAACAAAAACAGACACTAAGTTACTCCAAGCACAGACAACTTAGTTTGAAATGTTTGTCTGGAATGAAACAAACGTTTCGTAGCTCAACATTTCTCAGGTTGGACAGTGAATGTTTGTATGTTTGGGCAGAGTGGGAAACAGGAAGAACATTTCAAACGATACGTATCATTCTTCATTTCAAAAACCTCTAACACGGGCTGAAGATATGGACATGGGTGCTCAGGTGGAGAATTATAGCCATCATTACCACCTCTAAATTAACAGCCTGATCTGAGTGAAATTTGTTCTGTGTTTGCTCCACGTTCAACCGTGGAGACACACGATATACAGGTATGGCTAAACCACTGAGACAAACAGAACTACACAAACACATTTTACTGTCTTAGGGACCTGATTTCAGAAAAGAGAAGGAAATTCATGAGCCGACTTCAAAGCATAAGTAGCGAGTAACTAGCACTGATAGAAATGTAGTGGAGTAAAAAGTACAATAAATGTCTTCTGAATGTAGTAGAGTAAAAGTAATAACTACCCCAAAAAAGCAATACTCAAGTAAAGAACAGAGACTCAAAAAATGTACTTAAGTACAGTACTCAAGTAAATTTACTTTGTTACTGTCCACCACTGGCGATTTGCGAGGAAGCCAAAGGCCTCTCCTTAACGCTGCTTCTTTGCTTTTTGCAAGGTCAACCAAAAGTTAGGTTGAGTCAGCATTTCCAATATGGCGACCGCCATTGTTGAGCTTCAGTCTATGAAAGCTGCTTACACTGAAAATGTTAATATGCCAAAGTTTACCAGGTAATTCTTTCCTGGTTCACTATAATACTTTAGCATGTTAGCATGTAAACATACTAGATGCACTCTCAGTGACGTCACCCATGGGTTTTTGAAGCTGAGTTTTGAAGCCTATCATTCTTGGACGCCATGTTGGAAATGCTGACTCATGCTAACTTTCGGTTGACCTAATTACAGATACAGAAGTGGAGTTAAAGTGGGTCTTTAGCCTCCTTGCTAACAGCTACACTGATCTTGCCTGCAGTCATCTGTGCCTCTGATTATGCAAAACTGGTGATATTAATATCTCCTAAACTAATAATTCATAAAAAAAAACCTTTTGTACTAGTTACTTTGTACTAAGCTGGAATATGTTTATTTTTACTGTAAAGATTACCTTTTGAATGGGTGTGTATGTGGTTTCCACTGCTCAAGAAGACACTCATTGAACTGCAGTTTTTAGCACTTCCACATCAACTTAATTTCCCATAGCTGGAAGTTGCCGCTTGGTTAGCACTTAACATAAAGTACCGCTGTGGCTGAAGAAAAAGTCATTTAGCTGTGAACTGAGGCAGACTTCTGGTCAAGTCTCACACAAATCTAACCAAAGTCACCGGGGTTCATCTTCTAAAGACCATGAACAAATTCGGAAATAATTCAGTCTGAAGGCAAAGTGGCCCCCAGCTAACTGACAAACATTGTCATCTATAAGACAAAGCTGCTAGCATGACCACCATATGTTCATTACTGCTTATGCATCACAGTCAGACCAGCTGAGGACATTCCTGAGGCATCAAACACATTCTCATCTGCACCCTCATCTGTCACTCATCCACTATCTCAGCTCCTCTGTCCCAGCTGAAGGTCACAATATGGCGAGCTCCTTTGGAGAGGCCTTTAAGGTCCCGGTGCTCCACGCTGCCTGAGTAAACACAACGCAGCAGTTCATAAAGACGCATATTGAGTTCCTGCATCTGTGCATGCATCTGTTTAAATGAATGTGGGCATATCAAGGGGTCTTCCTGAGCTGTGTTTCCGGACTGCAGATATACAAACATACCGTTAGCTGAAATATTGATGCTGAGTTTTGTTCTAATTTTTGCCGTTCTTGAGAGGCCATCTGGACAGATCGGCCTTTCTCACGTTAAATATTTATCCTCTCATTGAATATGTCCAGAGGAGAGCAGAAGAGGGTCATTTTGTAACGTGAGAGAGACAGAGGGAGAGGTGGTGGTGAGTGGGGGGTAGTGTTGAGTAGGATTGAACAATAGCTTTTTCCTAACAGATGGAAGATTGGCTGCGGGGATATAGTTCAGTGTCATAGTGGAACCTGATATCTGATTATGTTCCTTCCCGCCTGTGAATACAAAAGGATTACATGTGGTTACATGAATAATGAAATTGAGATTATTTTGTTGACATGTTACTAATTTGTTGTGTCACAGGCTGACCGCTGAAGACTGCCTCTTTGTACTGTATGACTCACGTAAAACAAACACATCAAGTGCTTCTAACAAGCCAATCAAAAAAGTCACTTCTGCCACCTCAAGACTAAACCAACTTCCAGACGACACAAGGCTTGTAATTAGACATGAAATGTCCATGTGGCAGAATTGGATGATGAGTCAAATTTAAAAAAACTCACAAACAATCTGATTACTGACAGTCCAGTGGTCCAAACCGTGTGTGTCAGCTTTTCCCTGCCTCTAGCATTAGCAGAGAAATGCACCGTGATCTGAATGTGCACTTAGTCAGCAAACTGAACGATGAATTTTAATGATATGCTTAAGAGAGCAAACAGCTGACTACATGACAATCGTCAAGGTGCCATTTAAAGGGAGGGGTTCTGTCCTTAATAATTAACAAAAGCCTATTAATTATAAACAAATCTGTAGCCTTACACTCGTCAAGAAGAAGGACGGTTGCCTAGGAGCATCAGTCTGTCATGTATACCTTGTTGCTTTGCTGTTGTTGGTAACTGGAGCTGTTGAGTATAACATGGTGGAAAGTGTTAAGGTAGGGGGGCAAACACTTGTTTTGGCAGAAGGGTGCAAGAAGATAAGGTGTTGTCCATTGATACTGTGTTGTTGAATTATGGTACATAGAACACACCTGTGATTAAACAATGTATCTGCAGTTTAAAGAGTCTGCAGGACAATGTGTGTAATATTTTAAAGTGATAATCATTGTTTATGGGTGACCTATTTCCATCACACCTCAAGCAAACAGCAGGCCTCCTGGTTCCCACTGCTCAGTCAAAACAATAATCAGCCCTACACGGTTGAACCTCCATTTTCGGATGCTAAATCAACACAGCTGGACATCCTAAAGTTTGTGTTTATGTCTGTGCGCTACCTTTCCGACTCACGCTAAAAATAGCGCGGCAGCATCCTGCTGTGATGCTGAAGGTGCAGTCATCTTTCCCCTCTGAAGGACACAACACTGTCTGAAGTTTGAGAGCAGTAAGGGGGAGTGAGGGGGAGGGAGGAAGCAGTGTGACTACCGTGTGACAAGCGCCCTGTTCCTTCCTCCCAGGCCTGAGAAACAGGAAGTGCTGCACATAAGGCATTATTGTGACGGAGAGGAAATGCAAGGTCCTCTAAATTAAGAGCCCCAATCTGGTTGTCAATGACAGGAGTCTGTCCTGCATTGCCCCACAGAGACCAACTACCCCCCTCCCTACACACACACAAACATACAAAGCTCTCCATAACTTGACTTGTGAGTGATGCAGATATATAAACAGGATTCTATGCTTTCTGTAATAAATCTCAAAAACAAAATAAAACGAAGCAACTGAGTTAAATCAACGTATGAAGTTGTGGTACAGGAAACTAACTTTAGGTCGATTACTTGGAGCGGCTCAAAGATAACATCAACTGAATCAGCCTCAAGATGAAGTGTGAAACCTCTTGTTCCCTCCTGAACACACCCATCCACAGATTGAGCAACGACCACATTTCAAAGGGTTAAAGGTGGCATATGGGTAGGATCCACCCTGCTTGTGTTGAGCAGAAGCTGAGGAGGAGCTCGTTGCTAAGAGAGATGCAGGGCTTTGTGCAGGACTGCCTCCCAGTTAATTAAAATCCTACTTTATCTGTTTCATGCTTTCAATTAGAAAAGCTCTGGAAAGGGTCCAAGCCTCTGCATGCAGATAGCAATAAGATGTGATTAATACAGGGGGGCCCATTTGCGCTGCAGGCTGCAGCAATGCCCTGCTGTTGTGTCCGTGCCTTGATGTAGGCTAAAGTGAATGTTCAGTGCTTCACTGCAACGTCTGCATGACACCTCCAGCAGTAAATCACACAAATAAGATCTGCTTTTGTAGAACATGGCAGGTGTTAGCCACCTGTGATCATGCATATCTGAACTGCAGACAGGCCGTAAGAGTCAGCAACACTCCTCCGTCTGTGCCAAGTCTTGATGGTTTTTATTTTTAATTCATCAGTTATCAGAATAAGAGTTTGCCAGCAATGTTTTTGCTCAATTAACAGCAGATCCATCAATGCTCTGCTTTTCACAATCAATTAGCCGAAGCACAGACGCTGAGCGGTGCTGGCAATCAATCACGCTAAGCTTAGCACATTATGGTTTAATGAGCATGTGGAGCTGTTTTTGGTTGTAGTTTGTGTTCAAATAGCTAAAGCTAGTATTTCTTGGCACTCTGCAGCATTGCAAAAAAAAAAATCAGAGCTATTTATGCATAAACCTAAGACTTTAAATGAGTATATAACCGCCTAATCAAATAGATCATCAGGATTTTACTGTTAAGAGTGCATTCTTTAACTTTATCAAAACAGATTAATGAAGTTTAAGGACAAAAGGCTGATGTAATATAACAAATGAAAGAACAAGCAGACACATTTTGTTAGAACCAATAAATTTGTATTTAAATCATTTGTCATGAAACATTCAAACAACAAAACCACTTCTTTTTTATAACACAGAAGAAACTTCAGAAACACCTTTTATCAATCGAGCCCTTTATCAAAACAGAATATTTACTGCCATCTACTGGTCACAGTGGGACACCATAAACAATGGAACAGAAACATTGAACACACATGTCCATATGTAGCTTTGTGCCCCTCCTTTAAAAACTGAAAGGCCTGAATGGCCGTAAGGGTGGAGAGGAGAGGGACTGGGGTGCACTGAAGCCTGAGGCGTCCTCAAGACGGTCAGGACCATCATGGGGCTTCACTCCTGTGCTAACTTTTGCATGGTTGGGGCCTAAAGGAGCCGTCACCCTGTCCCCTGTCTGAGCTTGTGACATCTGAAGAAGGAACCCTCTTCCTATAGTAGGCAAGAGTGAGACTGAAGAGTCTTTCCCAAAGGGCCTTCCTCTTCCCAGTGCATCCATCTGCACCTCCATGCATCCTCTTCCTCCAGACGGGGGAACGCGAGAAGACATTTGTTTGCTAGGGTCTGATGGTGGAGCGTGGACTGGAGCCTTTGCTGCTGGTTCAGGTGAGACAGTGTCATTGACCGACATGACATCAGGGTCATGTGGAGGGCTCACAAGTGGCTTGCGAGGACTTAGGTCCACTGGTGTAGAGGAAGGTGCAGGCTCAAAGGAATCTAGCTCTGTCTGCATGTACTGCTCTGCTGCAGAGGAGGTGTTGGATGAAGACTGAGCTCGAGGGTGGAAGCGATCCAGCAGACCTTTCTCAGTGACAGGGTAACGAGCAGCAGCCCATTCCTGCTTCTCCAAATGCATCTGCTCCAACTGCCTGAGCTCTTCAGGCAGCTCCAACACACTCTCCTGAAGACAAAAACACGCACTGTTTTCACCCTCCTCTTTTAAACGCAGTATTTTAAAGCAGATGGTTACAGTACATTTGTAAAAGTGTAAACATTACTTTTATCTGAGCTTTAGTAAGATTTCTTATCGAAGCAATGAACAAACTGAGTCAGCTGAAGAACATACAAGTATTTCTGTGTAGAGGGACACCTTACAAACCTCTCACAAATTCAGTCACCATACTGTGACCTGAATGTAAGACTTTCCCACCCCCTTGAAATAAATCTAAATAAAGAAGGTTTGTCTTTACTCAGGGTTTAATAATTAGATGCCAAGACAGTGGATGGGGCCACTTATCTGTAAAATGAGTGTACCCCTCATGAGACCAGACATCACTCACAATTACGATGCCAGGAGGATGAAAGATGGAGAAACATGGTGAGGGACAACCAACAACTGAGGTGGAGTAAAAAGGTTTTTTTTAAAGATGTTACACAACTTTCTAACAGCCAAGATATTCAGTGTCACGGAGTGTAATGCCAGAACATGACAAACTAATAAATACTGTCTTAAATGCACCTGGGTATATAACTGAAAACTTGATCCTAAGTACGCCCATTACCAGAGCAATCATCCGTCATTTTTATTATTTTTTTAATTTTACAATTTAATTATAAGACATTAAAATATGACTTTATTTAAAGGGATTTTAAACCATCAATTTAACCTGTTGTATTCAATATCCCCGTTTTATTATTTTCAATAAAATAGTTTTCTTTATATATATATATTTAAAAAAAAGTATTTTCCTTAAAAATGAGTCCCGAAAAGGAGGGATCATCTTTTAATCATGGAAACTTCAACAAAACATTCATACTTTATTATTGGGGACAGTAAGTCTGCCTCAGCTGGGTCCAGCCCCCAAAAGCAGTTCTAACAAAACAGGTAGACACAACAGGGACTTGCGCAACACTCCATCATGTACGCTGCAGGTGTAGATACTAAAAGGGAACACTCTGTGGGACACATGTCCATTTAATGATGCGGTTGTGAGGCTGCAGCGTTAACCAGCACTGGGGCCATGTTCTGCTGATAGCAGGAATTCACAGGCATAATTGGGTGTTTGTCTTGACCTTCATGCCACTGTTTCTGTAACGCAGCAGCTTAACATGCATGTTAACAGTTTTGCGGTCATGTACATGCAGTCTCTTCATTTTTCACCGATTCTGTATCTCACAGCTTTGCGTCATATCTCCAGCAACCGAAGAGGAGTTCAAACTAATATGAATATTTGGATTTTTTTTAATTAATGATTCTTAAAAGATCTAAAATCTTGATCCATCCATACAAGGTCATGTGTAAAATACTATTTAAAAAATGGACATGCAGGGTTATTTTTAACCCTTTAAGAGGCATTTTTCAACCGCAGGAACTAGGGACTTTACCCCTGAACTACATGCTTTTCGACCGGCGGAACCAGGGTCTAAATTTAGTTCAGGGGAAGTTCTCCCCCTGAAAATCCCCTGCTTTGGGGGTAGTACTTTTCAAAGGTCCTGGGACTTTCGGCTGAACGTAACGCTGTTTGTCGACTTTACACAGTTGTTGAAACACAGAGGGAGTTCCTGGGAATGCATATTAGTTTAGTTATTTATCAAGATTTCAAAATTTTATTTAATATAAATGTTTTTCTCCATACGTCACTGGCCTGATTTGCACAATCTACCCAGGACTTCAGCCCGCAGTCGAAACACAGACAACAACAGGGGCAGAGGAACCTTTTAGTTCAGGGTTAAGTAGTTCTGGGGGCTAAAAAACCCCGGAACTCTTGGTCGAAATGCACCTATAAGATTACAACAGGTATAATTTCTCTATCCAACATCGGAAAATACACTCTAACCATTTGCAAATTTGAGTCATCATCACAGATTTGTGACTGGGTCAAAAGTTCTTTGTGTAATAAAAAATGTACCCACCATAGTGACGTGCTTTAACTCATCAGGCTGGAAGTGGCTGCTGTTGATGTATGAATCCACCAGGGCCATGTAGTCCATCATGAGAGCATCCAGCAGAACGAGTCTGAGAGGCTGAAGGTGGATCACTGACAGAGCCATCACCTTCAGCAGGGGCACCGGACAGGGACGTTTTTGCCACATCTCCTGTTCTTCCTGCAAACACACACACACCAGAATTTGAGTACACACAACTATGCAGTAATTAAAGCCGTTTCATATGAGATCATATGCTGTACCTTTGTGAGCTGTGACATCATCTGAAGGGACATAAGCTGGGAAGAGGGTACTTTCAGATGGAGACTCACCACTTCCTGCAGAGTACTGACTCTATCAGGGAGGTAACCACCCGTCTTTGAGTAGAAGCACATGACATCTGCCACCTTAAAACATAAAGGAGGTAAAGCAGGAAATGAGCTCATTAAACAAGACATAGCACAGGATGCAGAATGAAGTTCTAAATCAGGACCCTGTAAATGTACCTGTGTGTCAAAGACATTGGTAAGCTGTACTCCAAACTGAGCAAACAGGCATCCAGAAATAGCTCTGCAGTCCTGAATGACCTGTCACAAATCAGCACAGATGTTATGATAATTATCAAAACTATTACTTAAGGACTGTACAGTATTTCTAGTCTATTTATCCTCCTCACCTTCAGTATATGTTTACTCTCCAGGATCATGGTTAGACCATTTTTAAAGGCCTGGGCTCCAAGTACCAGAATATCAAACAGGTAGACTTTGTTTTTAGTGGCAATCTAGAGGAATAGATTTTTTAACCTCATCTTTGATCAACAGAAATAAAGATAACAGTAGAGAAATGAGGAGCTAGAAGGACAGACTACAAAAAGCAGGCTCTCAGAATAACTCACCTGCAGCCAGCACAGCCTCCCATGCTGATAGACCTGAATTCCATTAACTCCCACACCAATCACCTGCTGCTTCTTGATGTCCATCACCTGAAGGATGCACACTCACACATATCATTAAGGCTATGCTAACACAATTACTAGGGTTGCAAAATTCCGGGAATTTTCAAAGTTGGAAACTTTCCATGGGAATTAACAGGAATTTATGGGAATAAATTGGAATACACCAGGAATTTACTAAATTGAAGGTTGGCTCTTAACAGGGAACTTAAATATAGTTGGGGAACATATATTTGAGCATTATCCTGTCTAAAACAACCAGATTTCATGCAAGTACAGTTGAATATCTATGCAGAGCTATCCTCAACAAGGCCGGACAGTGATACTGAAGAGGAAGAGTCGGAGTTGGATGGACATGGAGGATGTTGATGAGACCCAGAAAGAGTCCATTGCCTTAAAAGGTTTGGCAAAAATGCAGAGGCTAGGCTTGAGAAGCTTGAGGGAAGATGCTTTTTTATTTGCATGTTGAATGGGACTTTTTTGGGATTGCATTTTTGTTAATTTTTGAAAGGGTTGGGGGGATGAGTAATATTTAACTCAATATTCATGTTTTTGTTCTTCAGAGAAAGAATTGATTGTTCAATAAAATATTCAACACTTGATAAAGATCTACTTACAAATAAATCTGTTTTAATTTTATTATTTTGGATGGATGTCTGCTTATAACAAAACAAATATTAATGCATGGATATGATACCTTTCTATTACATTACCCTCAATTCCCAGTTAACTCCCATACATTCCCATTCATTCTCATGGAAAGTTTCCAATTTGGAATATTTCCAAAATTCCGCAGCTTAAAGCTGCTGTGAGGAACTTTTAGCTTGTATCGATTCTGACAGCCCCTTGTGCACACAGTGATACCTTTTATCTCTTGTCCTGTACATGCAAAATAAGTGTCTTCAGACAATAACCTCATCCTGTTGTCTTTCAACATTTAGACTTATCTTACAATGTGATTATTTGCAATGAAAACAGCCAAAAAAGGGTGTTTCTAAAGTGAGATGTCAATCATCTGTTCTGACACCTACCCCCTCAGAGCAGTTTTAGACATTAAAATGACAACAGAGAAGGTATGAGTGTTGTTGTAGATGGTCTTGTTTGCTTTTGAGGGTCATAAAGAGGCATCAGTATCAGTTTCAGTCTGTTAAAAACTCCTCACAGGGCCTTTAACATCCTAAAGGAAATTTTGCAACCCTA
Source organism: Notolabrus celidotus (assembly GCF_009762535.1). Taxonomy (NCBI): domain Eukaryota; kingdom Metazoa; phylum Chordata; class Actinopteri; order Labriformes; family Labridae; genus Notolabrus; species Notolabrus celidotus. The sequence continues at coordinate 13,906,013 of NC_048293.1, forward strand.
ACAATTACTGAAAAAAATATGTAACAAGCTTAGTGACAAAAGCATCCAAGAGGGAACTCTAAATCAACGTACAGCGGGCCAAAATTTCTCATGAAACTCATCTATCACTGCAAACTTGATGTGCTCTTCCTCATCTTCATCATCAACTGTAAAAATAAAGAAAAAACGGATGATCTCAATAGTGATCAGGGATTTTACAAAATCCTTTAGTCTTCTCATTAAGCTTACCAAGCGGAATTATCTTCCTGTATGGCTGAAACTTCTCCACATTCAAGTGCTCCTCAATCCTGTGGTCTTGGGCATTCCTGGGCAGTACAATGGATTTTATCACAGACAGATCACAGAGCTCATTGGTGTGCACACAACAGCTTGGACACTTCAGGTCTCTTACCCACTGTGAGTGTTTGCATCATTGGAAAATTCCACTGTAAGTTAAATGATATATAAACATCAGGTCAGATATTAAACTTTTATTTAACTATATTCAGCTTAGCTTCTACCTTTTTCCAAACACTTAGTTTGCAGTTATTATGTGTCGACTCACCATTCAGGATCTCACGCCCGAAGAACAGTTTAGAGCCAGCAAGTTTACAGCCAGTATTTCCGCTCACTGAAAAACACACAATAGTTGACACAGAGGAAGTTTTTGGGGCCTAAAGGTGGCAGAAGTCATGTTGAGGTTAATCAGCAGTGCTTTGCTAACTAATTATGCATGACATAACAAAAACAACTCTCTAACCGTCGGCTAGAATCAAGGTTTTGTTGGAATTGATTCGTTGGACGACACCGATGTAAGAGGAAGTCTTCAGGGTCAGTTTAACACGTTTCCCCTTGAGGGTATTCAGAAATTCAACGTCCTCCGCACCCATTTTGAGGTAATAAGTATTAAGTAATGAAAAGTCTGAACAGTTGGGTTGTTAGCTGTCTGTTAGCCGAGCAGTTTGTAAGCTAACTGCTAAGTGCGCGAGCGTTGTTCCCATTAATGCTGCGTTCAAATCTCCTCGTTAATTTAAAAGGCAGCTTTGTTTTCTCTGGTTAACCTATCTATAAAAAATAACAATAATAAGAATAAGAATAATAATAATTCTGCGAAGGGTATCATAATACATTGTAAGAACAAATACTATAAAATGATATAAATGTGTTTATAGTTTCAATTCCTTAAGTTACATAAATTGCACATTTCCATTCATGTCAATTAAATCAACTTTTTTGAATTCTGCCAAAATGTTAGTCTTCAGTGCTCCCTAGTGGAAATACAAGATATCAATGAAAATTACAACATTCTGGCCCAGGGGTGTCAAACATGCGGCCCGCAGGCCAAAACCGGCCTGCGAGAGGTTCTAATCCGGCCCGCAGAACGACTTTGCAAAGTGACAGAAATACAGAGAAGACATTAAAGCTGCTGTTGGTAGTCACAGAGTAAAAATCTGTTCAGATAGAGGGACTTCAAATCTCAACACTATCCTTCACAACCAGATTTCCTCTTAGCCCCCCAACACAGATCGGCATGTGCAGTCATGATAGTGCCGGACTTTTAACCAATCGGAGGGTGTGGTAGGGGCCGCCCCTTAACCAATCAGGACAGAGGATTGGAGATTAGCTATGATTGGTCCGTCATAACAGGAACAAGGGGAATAATAACATTGCTTGATACAAAGGCATTGGAAAACGCAGAGATTTCGCAATAGTCTCAAATTACTCCACTTACCGATGAGCACTGATGGGCATTGTGACCTTTTCTCCAAACCCAGCAGAAAAAAGTAATGTTTTTTACACCATTCCTACCAACAGCAGCTTTATGGTGCGGCCCCTACTACGTCCTCCGATTGGTTATGAGCCCGGCACTATCATGACTCCACACACTGATCTGTGTTGGGGGGGCTAAGAGGAAATCTGGTTGGGAGGGATTGTGTTGACATTCGAAGTCCCTCTCTCTGAACAGATGTTTACTCTGTGACTACCAACAGCAGCTTTAAATCAACTTTGTGAATTCTACCAAAATTTTAGTCTTCAATGCCCCCTAGTGGAAATAAAAGATATCAATGAAGATTACAACACTCTAGCCCAGAGGTGTCAAACATGCGGCCCACAGGCCAAAACTAGCTCATCAGAGGTTCCAATCCGGCCTGCAGAATGACTTTACAATGTGAAAAAATTACAGAGAAGACATCGAATACATTTTTCAATAAAAACAACTCCTATTTCAAATTTGTCTCCTGGGGGTCGCATAAAATCATAGAGCTGACGGAGCGCACCTGAACGGCAGTTTTTTTCCGTGACTTTTTTTCTCAAAGTGAGAAAATAGATTACTTGGTGTTTGCATAATCCGGTTGAGGTTCATAAAGACTTTTTAGAGCACTATAAGATGATCCTCTAACTACTAACACTAGCACTACACCCCTGCATACAACACTGTCCAGCAAGCAAACTGTTCCTGCTGGAGCTGAGGGGTCCAAAATAGTCAACTTTATCTTCTTCATTATTATAATCTCTGTTCTTTTACAGTAAACATTACACTCAGTGTCAGGTGAATGGGTAACCTGTGTGTTTGGTGTGTTCGCAGCAGGTTTCAGGGCTTTAAGATTCAAATATTCTGTCCATTATGAGACTCATCATGGCAAAAAATACAACAGCTGTTTTTGTTCAGGGATAGTTAAATGTGAACATTTTCAGAATGTATTTGTACTTTGCACTAAAACAAAGGGAAAAATTTAGAGTTGTTGTTATTTATAGGTTATTATGTTGTGATTTTACTGGTCCGGCCCACTTCAGATTAACTTGGGCTGTATGTGGCCCCTGAACTGAAATTATTTTGACACCCCATTTGAAAGTAAAATTTTATTTCAGTAAGTGTGAAATAATGTGACTGTTAAGCTCTCAGGTCCTCATAATTAACTGAAAATATCCACTCAAGGTTGGTCACAGTCCAAGTAATGAGCATATGGATTTTACTTCAAAATGTATCTCTCTTTTTAGTTCAGTTTGTTTGTAAGAAATCATACTAAATAAATCTGATAATGACTCTGTGCAACAACAACAAAAAAGTGTGCGTATATAATAATTTTTCATGTGTGTACTGTCAGCCTGCAGAGGTACACCATATAATTTAAATAGTCTAATTAGATCTTGATCATTTATCATGAAATCCTTCACCGCTCATGTTACTCACACCCTGAAGACATAAATCATCTTCCTGCTGGCTGCTGCAGTGACTGGCTGACTACCAATTCACCATGCCTCATATTTTGTGTCTGACACAGGGGTGACGGCTGAAATCATATTTTACCTTCTTACGGTGCTCAGTATCCAGGTATGCAAAGGCAACACTTTGTATTTTTTACCTACAAACAAGTATGAATAATGATAAGACAACACCAATGATGACCTCCATTAATTGATACTGCCATCAACTCCAGAACTGTTCATCTAACAAACATTAGACCCATGTTTAGATATTTTAAAATATTTCTGAATAACCTTCGTCTGTTAAATAAATCCACTTTTGTTACAGAAGCACATATCATTAATCCTTAATGTGAATGTACTTTATGTGATTTTATCTTGGTCTAAGGTACTACAGAAGGCAATGATGAAAGCTGCCTCACTCATTCCTCAGAAAGCAAAACAAAATAGGGCAGTTTTATCTCTTTTTTTTTTATTAAAGTTAATATTTTTTGTTGGTTCTATAGGACATGATGTCTTCACAATATACAAAGCAGATGTAATTATGCCTACTACCACAAGGAGGCAACCTTTAGGCATCACTGACTGCTCTAATAACAGCTCAAAGACAGAAATGGTACAGACAAGCTATCTTATCAGAAGCATCCAGCTGCTGCAGTAGTACACAGGTTCTTGTGACTTCACTCAGCCTGTGGTAACACATGAACTCAAACTACTGTTCATCTGGAACAGACAGGGGAACTGCTCTGGGGTACAGACTGTCTTAAGCTTTAATTACACATTGTGTGTGTGTCTTGTATTATTCGTCAGAAGTGTGTATTGCTTCTAAAGTAAAGTTGAAAAGGGCAAATGTAAAGGCCCAGAGCTAATTTAAAAACCAATCCTCTTTTTTTACTTCTATTGGATGTTTTATGTCAGAGAAAAACTGTGATCCATTGGAGTATGGTTATCTTCAAAAAGGACACCTTAAAATTCCTTGAATCACTATTTCATAAATAGTGTCACTTTATAAAAGCACAAGACAGTCTTATCAAGCTCTGTTCTCCACCCACATAAACGTGATAAGAATTATTTTCCTCCTAAAACAGTTGAAAGACTTCAGGAGACATCCTTTCTTACTTTATCCACCATGATGGAATCTACAACCTCTATTATCTGTAGAGGAAGGTCCAACCTTTTCCTGTTATGCACCCTGAGGAGACAAAAAAGTTTTAGTTAACTGCAAGGGGATCACTTCCTACAGATTGTCTTAAACACTGATGTCAAGAATCCCCAGAAAAAAAATGAAGGAAAATGTTTTCTCTCATATTTTCCCTGGAAATAAATCTGTATTCTCATTAATATCCTTACACTGTAATACTAATAACTTCATTTTTTTCTCTCTATTCCTTCTATGAAAGACTCCAGCATTCAATCATTCATACAGGTTATAGAGCGAATACTCCTGCGAGACGTCAAATTTTGACGTAAGAAGCAACCACTGGTGGAGTACAGAACTCCCTGCGCGTGAGTGACAGCCCGGCACCACGGCCGCCCACCCTCAGACAGGCTGTGGTGACTCTTAATTGTGTAACGTCCATTGACGAGTCAGCACAATGCTGCTGGGAACGACGAGGCGCACTTAGTCGAGCAGATGCAATGAAATGCTCCCATCGAGGAGGACACAGATGGACAGCCTAGTTCAGCCGCTCGTCGCCCAGTACCTCGCCATGGGATGTCAATCAAAAGAAAATAACCAAAACGAAAGTATAACGCTGGATGAAAAGGGCAAGGACGACGCGTAAGTCCATAAACCTTCCTACCTATGGTTTTAACAGATAAGGGGTCGCAAAAATGTGCATGCCAATGGAATTTGTCCGATTTGTTTCGGTAAACAGAGTTTAGTAGCTAACTTAATAGTGTAGAATAAACAGGTGTGTCTCAATCTGCGCCCACGCCGTGCGTAAAAGTGAATTGATACCTAACTGTGGTGCGCAAAAACGCACAATAGGTTCACATGTTCTCAAAACTGTTAATACTTTTAAGGTGCATGTGTTTCGGTCAGATTCCTTCTTGTTTTCTGTCACTCAATAGTTCATTCTGGATCCGCAATCAACAACCTGGTATTTCCCCTAAGCTAAAGGAAGGAAATGAGAACAATGAAAGGCAAAATCCCTGTGGGGGACGTCTTTAAGTTAAAACAATGCACGGCAGCCTTTTATGACAATTATAAAATTCCTTAAATGAAAATGTATTGCTTTAATTTGATTATGGTTTTAATAAATGCATATACACACACCCCACATCCCAGTATGTAAATAGAGAAATGCACACTTTCATTAGTCCTGTCCCTCCTCCCCTAACTCTCATGTGTTGCTGTTTCTCAAGGAAAGTGACTCCAGGATGTGGCCCCAAGTCAAGAGTTTCTCCTCCAGGCCGTCCTCACAGGTTCCACAAACCCAGCCCGGCCCAAACAAACCCGGGTAAATCCATGATGTCTCTGGGACAACTTACCAAAGGAGCCAGCTGGGAGGAAATAATCCAGACCTGTCTGCAGTCTTTTGGTAAGTGCATGCTGAGTTAGAACTAGTTCTGAATTTTACAAAGTGAAATATTGCAGTGAAATGTATAGTTTTGTTTGTGTCACTCTGCAATCCTGGAATTCTTTGGAGGTCATGTTTTGAGTTTGACTCGTGTTTTTCTGCAGTGTTTGTCGCTGTTATTGAGAAAGAATTCGATAAGATGCCTTTGTGTGAGAACACACACTGTTGTGGTTTCCCAGAAGTCTCTGTTTTTCTCATTATGCTGCAATTCTCCAACAAGTTTGGGCAGGTCTCTCAGTACTAGTGGCAAGCTTGAAAGAAAGTGAAAAGGATTTCTTAACAGAGTTGACTTTTTTGTTTAATGCAGGATGATTCACACCAGTCTTTCTCTTTTTTGCTTTGTGTGATTTGTTAATGTTATTTTATTGTTGCTTAGTTAACTATTTCAGATTTTTCTGCAACCCCTGGCTGTAGTGCATTTGTCAGTATGGCACTGTATGCAAAATATTGAGAGGTTTTAGTAAATGAGTAAAAAGAACAGCAGTGATTGAGGGGGCTGTAGTTGGATCAATCGAGCAGATATCATTGGCTCCATCAAGTTGTCTGAAGTGCTCTCAGATTTATGATGATTGCGTCTCTAAAGAGACAAGCTTTCAAATTGTCGTTGCCTGGTTACAAAAATTGAGCAAAAGCAATGGAGAGTTGTTACAATGGGCTGCACGTAAAATGACATCCCATAACTCCATTTCACTTTTAAGGGTGAATTCAGGACCAACTAACAGTCTCATGCTTGTTTTAGAGTCACAGAGGAACCAGACCAATCAGAATTACAGTTAATAGAGACATTACAACTGTATATATATTGATAAAATGGAGCAGTCTTGCTTCCCTTTGGCCACATCACAGACGAACCCCTAAGGTCTGCCTGTCCTGAACCTTTTCAAATGTGAGAGTGCACGTAAGAGAAGCTATTTGAAGGATTACCTGATGGCAGCTTGAAGCCTTGCAGAGCTGAAAGGTCAGCTCTATAGCAGTGGTCCTCAGATGCTGACCAGCCTTTGAAATGCAGAGAGCTATGAGGTGTGGATCGATGGTGGTTGACATCACCACTGTTTCTACACTGTACTGCACTTTGCTCTATTGCACACCCCAAACATGCCGAATACCTAATTCAAACATGCCGCATAAGTATCATTTCTAAATATGTGAGACACCAAACAGGATGATTTTCACAACAAGAATTTAAATTTCTATTTTGTTTGAAAGCTTTCAATTTATTACTCATTAGTGGTGGTGGTGATGTATCTCAACAGCTGTCATTTCAACTTCAGCAATCCATCTTTGACACCAACCATTATGTTAGAAATTGTTTTCTTAGAAATGAGTTTAGAATTTAATCTTATGAAATTGTTAAATCATTGATTATTAATTAGATTTCTATACATTGTGGCTTAATTGATTGTAAACAAGTGTTGCTTTTGATCCTTTCAGACATTTATCTGTTACTCTTATGCTGTTGACTGCACTATTTAGCCATGACAATCATTTATGTTAAACAAAGTAATTACATAATTATGTATCCGTTTCCTGTAGCTCATAATTTCTACTCTATTATAGATTATTCAAAACATTTATCCCTCACTTTTAGTCAACGGCTTCAACCACATACTGTAGCTGGTACTTAAAGCAATTCAAATCATTTTTCTGTAAGCTAACTATTGAGCCTTTTGTCCTTCCCCTTTAGCTTTATATTTAGCTGTTGGCTATAATTCTCTGCTAGCTCTATCTGTAACTTGCTATATCTATTTGTCTATTACTTTTCACTAATTGATCATTTATTAAAGCATTAAATAATAGTGAATATAATTGTGGACATTTCTTTATCTTTATTTCAATTGAAATTTATTTTCCTGTATTCTCACAACTTACTTGTTAGCCATTTAAGTAGCTGTTAGCTTACTTTTTCAATTGTTTATTTTAGCTAAAGGTGTCTGTGTTGTCTTATAAACTTGTTTTTTCATCATAAATACATTACACCAGGTTAACTGTTTAAACCATGTATCTTTTAGTTTGATCTAGCAATTTCTACAGCAATCTATCATTTTTAGGCTATTTCAAATGCATGCATTTAGCTTTCCATTTCAACAATTCTAAGCAAACTAGTTAAAATGTTTAGCTAACAATTAGATTTTATTTCCAACAACTTTTATTATTTTATCCTTTTCTCTAAGCTTACCATTTCAACTATTTATCTGTTGTTGGATTTTTGCTACATTAGCTGTTATCCATTACTTTATAGTAGATTAAACCATTTAGCTGTTTCTCTAAGCTAACAAAAATTAACCGTTCTATCCAATACTTTTAGCCAACTTCTTTTGGCTTACTCTTTCAACAACCTGTCTGATACTTTGAACTGATGTTTCTATCTGTCAATTTAAGATGTCTATTTAAAAATTGCTCCATCTTTTTCACTCATTTAGCCCATCTTTTCCAGTTTTCAGAGCTTTAACCTAAATATTGAACTTCTTTGCATATTTGCTAACTAGCTTTAGCTTACTCTTGTTAATTTGGCATTCATGGGTTCTTACTGACTAAAGATACTTATGCTATATTATATATCAACACTATCAAATTGAATAGCTTTAAAATTTGTCAAGCAACTCCACAATTTTTGGATGTACCCCCGGCAACTGTGAAGTTACCCCTGATTTGATTAACCTCACAAAAAATATTGAAACAGTCTTTCAAATTAAAAGAATCTGATTTAATATGGAAAAGTTTGTTCAGCACACAGAGAGATAACCATCATCCTGCATCTGAAAATGATCCCTCTAACACAAATAGATCATCCAGTCTGATAGACTCTGTCAAAACAAGGAAAAGTGACACGCAGGGTTGGAGGGGCTGATGAAAGTCCAAGATAACCTTAAAAGTGGGACAGACGATGAGTGCTTTGAGCAGCGTTTATCACCATACCGTATCATACATTTCCATTGTAGCGGGTGGCAGCTTTCCTAATGCTGCAGCCAGGAACAGATAGTCCAGAGGGGATTTCCTCCTGCAATTAACCCTGCAGGAGAAGAGTTAGTGGTTGGAGGGTTGTGAAAAAAAGATGGAGCAATTGTACACCTGATTGAGAGTCATGACATCCTGTTGTGGGTTTGCCACAGGCCTGACCTGATTGTTAGTAGACTGTACATCATGAGTGAAAAATTACAGTTTGAGTATAAAAGGCGTATACATGAGTGTAGCACAAATGTCAGGAAAAAGTATTGTCTTTCGTACTGTACATATAGTTTTACTGCTATCCAGTCTAGCAGCCCTGTTTCACATGTCTTTTTTACTCTCTTATTGACTTGACTGGTGAGGTCATTAACATTCACTGGGTTTAGCTGCAGGTGGCTGCGTGTTTCAAACAGAAACACACCCCATGCAGGATATGAGAGCTGGATTAGTCAGCTGCGGCCAAAGCAGTGAGTTGCTTACAGATAACAAAGATTGGAAAACATGTTGCCATGGTGTCTGAAGTATTTCCAAGGTGATGTGGTTTAAAAGTAGGTCCATGAATGCCTGATGTCCTTGATGGTGTCAAGATACTGCTAAAGCTTGAAGGGAAACATTATTCGAGCTGAAGAATTCACAGATGTTGTTTTCTGCACACTGTGTTCATCTTTACAGACTGAGGGAGGAAGATGTGGACAGCTGAAAAGGTTCTCTAATATATATGTAATGTTATAAACCACTAATCCACTGCATTCAGCAGTGTTTTTCAGTTTAACAAAAGATAAGTGGTGTGCTGCTCCACTTAAGGAGGCAAGAGTGTTTTGTGTAATTATAGGTCAGATCTGGCATTGTGGTGTTATATTGTGGAGTAATATTTTGTACACATGTAGTCTCAGTTTTTAAAGTGGTTGACGAGAAAGGTTCTTATGGTTTGGGGTGCAAGATGTCAATGGGAATGTAGCGTCAGTGAGAAAAAAGTGGTCCGGTTACAAAGAGAGGAAGTAAGATACATACGCACGGGAAAAAAGGAAGCGAGAAAGGTGGTGAGAGAAGCAAGTGGTCATGGTTCTCACAATCAGAGGAAAAGGAAAATCTTCACAGAATAGTGTGTGAATAGAAGGACAAGATGTGTTACAGCATATGCACCAGCTGGTGTTTTACCTGGTTACCCATACTCACTGTGTCAGCTGGAGGAAGAACTGGATATTTGAATGGTTTTCACAGGAACACCTGATGGGCATTCAGTACTGAGGAGCTCTTAATTTCCCCTTTCCTTGGTTTAGTGCAGATTTAATATAATCTACTTCATTTTCAAAAGACTAATCCAGAAAAAATATTGATACCTACTTCCTTGGATATGTTTATTCATTTGTTTATTTGTTTTCTTATTCATTTCTTATTTATTTACATTTATATGCACAGTCTGCTCCATCCATCATCCCAAAAGCAGTCATAAAAATGTTAAGGTACTGAAACTCAAAATAAATTCATGACATTTGTATTCCCTCTGCATCATGTACCTAAGCCGCCGTTGCTAAACTGTAAAAACACATCAGTGAGACTGAGAGGAAATTGGCATATATGAAACATATCTCTGCTGTAGTGGAAATAGGAACTGTAGTGTCTCTAAAGCCAGACTGGCCTGTGCAGATGATAATCCCCACAAAAACCCCAGTTACTCCCATTTGAGTAATGTTTGCTTGAAGATGCAGCTGTTTTTGGAAAACCTTTTTTGAAAATGGAACATGTATTTTCGACCCATCTGTAAAGACAGACATCTTATGTTCATAAACAATACCATTGTGGCTGATAGCCAGGAAAGAGAAGTGAGAGAATATTGAGAGATGGATTAGCACACTGTTGTTTTGGGCTTTTTTGCAAAGACAGAGTTGACAAAGGTTAGGATACCAAAAAGCCACTAGCTTAGTCTGAACTACGCCTAAAGTGAGCTCAAATTACGTTAGTTCAAATTCAGCAGCTGTTGGATTCTGTTTTAACAAGCTTACTACGTGAAATCACAGCAGTGTAGGATGCAAAGTGAAGCTAAACACGAAAGGGAATTGCACAATGCCACTGGTTGTGGTTTGGTAAAACATTAAAGAACAACTGACAAGGTAAAAATCATGTCACCAAACAGCACAGTGGTGATTCACTGCAAAATGATCTGTTTTGTGTTTGGAGTATGGATGTACTTAGTCGAGTGTTAACAGATACTACTATCAATTATATTACAGTGATCCAGATTTTTATTTTACAAACTGTTGTAGTCAAATTTTTTAAAGGCCCTTTCGAAATAAAAGTGGATCTCAGCTTTTATCTGCCTGCTTGTATGTTACTTATACATAGAAGAATGATCAAATCAATGACTCACAGCCATGAAACAATCCAAACTGTTTCTTGTGATCTGCTGCACCCTTTGTCACCACTGCAAATTTGATGTCAAGAGAATTGCTTGTTGTCTTGCAATTTTTTTTCCACTGTGTAGCAATGCCGGTAAACTCAAATGTCTGCACATTGTCTTGCAGACTCAAATGGTTGTGTGTGTGGGAGCAGCCACCTGTTGAACATCGTCCTGACCATGCACCGTCTCCTCGTGTCCTCCAGTGATCTGCTGGACAAGCTCATCAATCTATATCCTTCAGATTTCAGACATCAAGCTAGAATTCCTTTCACAACCCAGCTGGACTGTTCAAACTGGGCTTTTGCCCATATTGAGCACCAAAAGTAACATCAGATTGCTGCCTCTGCTTCGTGCCACTTTCCTGTGGTTGTCAACAGCAACGGGCGACCAAGCTTGTACTTGGCTCACAATGCAGCCTGTAGCTGTCAGTGTAAAATGTGATAGGCAAGTGGCAGTTCGTGTTTACTCCTGCTGTCAGCTCCTGTAAATTTCTTACATTTCTGTCAGTGTAAATTTCCTCCTTTTTTGCTGCTGTGCATACAAACAGGAAGTGTATGTTACCCCTTTTCAAAATGTTTGATTTTTTTCTTTTTTGTTTTGTCTCATGATTTGAGGTCTGCATTCAGGAAGCAGCAGGGTTACACAGACTCTCAGAGGAGCCAAATGGCCCTGCAAGCAGCATCAGGGTTTCAGGTGTTAATTACCTCTGCCTCTTTCACAAACAAGTCCTCTTGAACTATATATAAACACAGACTCTCTATTGCTTAAAGAGGACAGCGCTCAAACAAACCCACGTCAGAGCGCAACAATGCTGAATGCCCCTCTGCTATTTTTAACCCCCTTGTACTGATCCAAAGACCCAAAAAGATACATCAAATAAATTCAGCGTGTTGGTAAGGATCAGGGGAAGAGGCACAGGGGCCATTAACAGTCTTCTTCACAGTCTGGCCTTGGGAGTGCGTGGGCAGTTCCTCTGCTCCCATGACGCAATTAGTCTTTTTATGTGCATCACTTCAGGCTTATTCCTGCCAATCGGGAGCTGTAGTGTCAGTCTGTTTATAGAAGCTGCTTCGTATAATAAAGAAGCGCCTTTGTGTGCACTTTATATAAATTAAAAGGCTTGTGTTTTTGTGGACTTGTGCACAAAAGAGAGCACAGTAATGAATAATTTCAGGATATTAATTGACACATCTTTAACGTCCTGTCATTAAACAATGCACATGAATCAACAGTTGCATCAACAGTTGCTCTGCAGTATATGAGGCACTGATTGTGTTTTCTTTTTACATTTTGTTATTCACTTTCTCCTATGTGCCAGAATGATTCAGTGATGATCATCAGAGTTTTGCTTCCTCCCACGTTACCAAATGCCACTTCTGTGCGCCTTTTTGTTCGGCTGCTGTAGATTTCATTAATGAGTTGTTTTTGCTGGAAAAAAAAATCTGCTACCATATGTCCAATATTTACTCAAAGTGTACCTGTCCTGAACAGTGCTAAAGATCAGCAGATTCTCTGACAAGCTGTTTACGCTTAAACAAAAGAGCTGCTAAGTTTCAGCTTATAAAACACCCTTAACACGACTATTCAACATCTGCTCCTTAACCCAAGTCCTTACTTTCAAAATAGCAGTTGACAATGAGCAGCCAGCAGAATGCCAGAGGATATGCTACCTGATCAGGTAGGCTGAACACACATATATGGGTCTAGCTTCAAATGTGTATTCTGTTAAAGTCACATGGTGTCATATCTGGACTGCAGGCATTGGATCCAGGAGTTTTGGATGATGTTCCGGTTGCACCACAGCTTGTCGGACAGCCTGGAACAGTTCCGGGAGCTGATCAGAGAGCAGGGCCAGGAACGTCTTTGCTCTCTCCTAGAGACCAAATGGATGTAAGTGTTAATCTCTGACCAGCTGGCAACTGAGACATTAGGCCTACACAACTCCTAGTTGTTTGTTCCGTCATTGAAAATACTCAAATCGGTCACGATACAGACTTTGAATGGAGAACGACATAACTTAATAAGAGGTATTTAAATGGTTTCCTTCAACACTGATTGACATCTCATGTATCTGACATTTCTGTCTTTGTATTGAAGTACATTTTATGTAAATATCAAACTTAACAACTTAGTATGAAATGAAATACTTAAATCTGAGGCTGCAGATAAGCATTCTGTAGATTATAATTCATCTATACATAATTTTCCCGAATTAATGGATACAATATTTCGGGAAAATTCTATCACAATTTCTTGAACCCAAAGGCAAAATGTCTTGTTTTATTTGACAAAGAAAAATAATAATTAAGTTATACAATTTAATATCAGACTAGACTTTATAGAGAGACTGTTATCCAATTTTTTTTGTTGCTTAATTTTGTTGCTGTCTTATCGTGTTTTCAATCCTTTTCAAATGCATACTGCAGGTTCATATTCTCACCATGACACTACAGCCTTTAGTCAGAAAACAGTTTCTCTATGGCCACCAGATATTACAGAAAGGTGTCTCTCTCTCTCTCTCTCTCTCTCGGCTGAAATAAGAAAAATAACTTGGGTTCAGAAGAGAATTGTGGTTGTTTGTTGAATAACATATTTCTAAAAATACAACTTCATTTTGGTAACATTAATTTCTTCATTTATTGTGCTGTCAGGGTGAAGAAATATCATTTAAAGCATCCTGACTCAAATAAAAAAAAACTGAGTGTTGCAAGCTACATAAAAGTGGTGTCTATACTGACAGACACAACAATATTTAAAAGAGTTATTTTCCAGGTTTCAATGTTAAGCCATCCCTAAGCCTTTGCTGGCTTCTAATGTAGTTGTTTTATGTTCAATGTTTGCTCTAGAAATGAGCGGGACTGGTCGTGGAAGGCCAGCCAGAAGATCAAAGCCAACTGCAGCAAAAAGAGGAAGGTCTCTCTTCTTTTTGATCACCTGGAGCCCTGTGAGCTGGCTGAGCATCTCACCTTTCTGGAATTCAAGTCCTTCTGCAGGATATCGGTAAGTTTCACTCCTTTGTGCATGAATGATTTGTTTGTTTGGCACATATAGTCCCTCTGTGGAAATGCCTGCAGTTTTCATGCAGCACTCATCTTTCTATCTTCTCTGCCAGTTTGTAGACTTTCAGAACTACATTCACAACTGCTGCATGAAGGACATCCCCGCAATGGAACGTTCCATCGCCCTCTGTAATGGTATTTCCCAATGGGTTCAGCTGATGGTGCTGAGCAGGCCGACCGCTCAGCTGAGAGCTGAGGTCTTCACTAAATTTATCCACGTGGCTCAGGTAGTGGTTTTATTCACCCGTCACACGCAGTCTTACACTCTCTGTTCCTGTTTCAGTAAGAAAAAAAAAATGGAACTATATTTGAAACATTTCCTCCTTGCTTGAATCTACATGCTGCTTATCACGCACCTTATCTAACTAATGACTGTCTATTGTCACACGTTGAACAGCACTGTATGGTGCATAATTGGCAGTTGCATAATGCATATTCACAGAGGGCTGTTAATGATTCTCAAGAGCTCTGCTGCAGGCTTTTAGCATATCCAAAGATTTTAGTGATAGAAAAATATTAACTAAATGCAAGCTAATGGAGTCATCAAGAGGAACACACTCAGGGTGGAGAAGGTGGGAGAGAAAAAAAGAGGAACACATGAGCGTAGCTGCTGATCAGCTCTTGTTTGTCAGAGCCGCTTCAATGTGAAGGTGCATGAGGCCTGCTGAGAGGTGACGTGCTGGGTACAGGGAGCCGTTAGGCGCGCTCATACTCTGAAGGACCTCTTGCACTATAACACTAATGCACCAGTCTGCTGCTGCTCACTGCTATCAACCTCAAAACTCACGGGTGTGGAAACAAATTTCACACCATAATGCTCCAGTGACAGCACGAATTAGAGAGCCGAAAAGAGAGGGAAAAGCACTTCCAAAAAATAGTGTGATATCAGAGCACAGTAAGAAAAAAGCAACAATATAAGTGGCTTATGTAACTACAGAGTTGTGGATTGTATAACCAGGGCTACCTGGAACAAGTTTAATTGTGCGTGTTTATATGCATGTGCATTGAATGGGCTGATATTGTGTGTTTTTGTGTGCGTCCCCCAGAGTCTACATAATATGCACAATTACAACACACTAATGGCGGTGGTAGGAGGGCTTTGTCACAGCTCGATCTCCAGACTGAAGGACACCACCTCACATGTATCCAGTGAGGTCACCAAGGTAAACAAAACCTATCCCTCATAGGATCCAACTGATAATCAAGCCAACACATCCTCATGTTAAGCGGTGCAAAAATGTCTCTCCAGGTATTGAACGAAATGACAGACCTGCTGTCCTCCTGCAGAAACTATGACAACTACAGACAAGCTTACAACAAGTGTACAGTTTTTAAAATCCCTATTCTTGGTGTCCACCTGAAAGACCTGATATCGGTCAATGAAGCCATGTCAGACTATATAGAGGACAACAAAGTGAATGTTCAGAAGCTCCAGGCGCTCTACAGCCACATTAATGAGCTGATCCAGCTCCAGCAGATCCACCCAGGGCTGGACGCAAACAAAGACCTGGTCCATCTTTTGACGGTAATGCATTTGGAGTCTTTTTATTATTTTTTTGTAGCTCCATCTGATTCACTGTATTGTACTGAAGACGAGCACAGATGCAAATGAGTGTGTTACAGCATGTGGATTGTCCGCGCTTGTGTGGGAGTGATGAGAGTCTATGATCTATGAGTGTGTGGGTGACAAACTGAGTGTGAATGAGAGCAAGTTCAGATTGCTGTATTGTTGTGCTCTCTGTGTGCGGGGCTTTAATCGCATTGAACGACAGAATGCCCATGAAGAGATAATAGTTACCCTGCGACCATATATTGCCCTCATCAAAACATGTTTCAAGGAGAAACATTGAGAAAAACAGAAAACTCATTCCCTTCTGTCTTCCTCCTGTGTGCTTACACGTGTTCTCCTCTTTCCAACAGCTGTCCTTGGACCTTTACTACACCGAGGATGAGATCTATGAGCTGTCTTATGCCAGGGAACCCAAGAACTGTAAAGCACCTGTAAGTTATAGATGTAGATAAGTTAATGCTTATTATTTTTAAGGTTCTGAAATTAAATTATAAATTTTTTGCTTGTGGGTAGACAAAAAGATTGATACCACTCCTGCCTGAAGCTACAACTGGCATCTGTATTAGCTTCAAGAATGAAAGTAGAGGGGAGCAGAGAGCATGTTAGCTAGCTTAAGTCAAATTAAATTATGTAAAAAAAAAAAAAAAAAACACTGACTAATGTTGAAAGGAATGTTTTTTGGGAGATATTCTTGTTTCATTTTTCGATAAGTGTTAGATTAGAAGATTAATACCATTCTCCAGTCTGTAAAGTACGGTGGCCCTAAAGAGCAAATCACAACGGCAAATCAGAAACTTTGGATTTGCCGTTGTCATTTGCACTTCAGGGTCACCGTAGTAAAGTGAAAGGCTGTTTCCAAAACTGCCTGCTTCATACTACTTACTAATGTAGTAGGCAGTAGGTATTGCCTACTACATACTGCGTTTGAATTTAGTCTGTTGGATCTGTGTTGCAGTACGCTTGGCCAGACGTCACTAGATTTCTGGTTTTCGGAAAGCGGAAGTAAACAACGGTGAAGCCGATAGATAAACTGCTTCTTTAGCATCACTTATGATTTAAAAAGTTAGGAAGTGGTTTATATGTAATTCAGTAACCTTCACAGCACCTAAAAATGGATTTCCTCCCGTCAAAAAAAGAAGGAAAAAGAAAAAGTGGAACGAGCGCTGTGCAAACAGTACGCAAGGCAGACTGTGAAACTTCCCTGAATCAGTAGACATCCGGGGAGTTTTGGCATACTGTAGATTTTGCTCTTGTTCACATACTGCTTACTACATACTGAATTTTGGCCAAATCAGTACGTACTGCTAGTATAGTAGGCGGTTTTCGGAAACAGCCAATGTAAAGCTAAAGCAAGAAGCTAGCTTAAACTAAAGAATGTGAACTGGGGGCGCAGCTAACCTTTTAGCTAGCTAAAAATTCAAACAAAAGCTCAAACGAAAGCTGAGGAATATTCTGGCATTTTGAAAATTAGCATTTTAGAGTGAGAGTGAAATAAAAGATTGATAACATTTTCAAATCTGTATGCTAAATATGAAGCAACATCAAGGAGTCAGTTTGACTCAGATTAGCTTAAATACACCCTACAGCTCAAGACAGCTGGCATTGGACAAAAACCCACCTACCAAGTCATCTAAAGCACATTCATCGATGTAGTATCTTCCTTTACATATGAAAATGTCCGTTTTATATTTGAACAGGGCCAAGCTAGCTGATTCTTAGTCTGAATTTTGAGAAAGGTGAACTGACACATTGACATACAGTACATGGGACTGGAGTCAATCTTTTCATCTAACTCTCTTGGAGAAAGGGAGACCGCTTGTTTTCCAAAATGCTGATTTACAGAAAACAATGTTAGTTTGTTTAAAGAACATAACTAAATTGTACTCTTAGCTAGCTGGCTGTCTTGATTCTTGTACTGAAAAGCAGGTTATGTGAAGATTGAGAGCACTACAATTTCTCATATAATATCCTTGTTTTATGCTTGTTTTTTAATGCTTTGTTTATTAGCCGGCCACCCCCTCTAGACCTCCAGTGGTTGTGGACTGGGCATCAGGAGTGGCTCCTAAACCCGACCCCCGAACCATCAGCAAACATGTGCAGAGAATGGTCGATGTAAGTTATTTTTAACCGAAATGTAGCCTCCATCCAGCTGCTCAGCTATTATAAAACCACGGCCAATTATTTTACCCATTCTTCTGGATACTGCCATTTTTGACAACCCTCTCATGCAGCTATTGTTCACAAAAAGTGGAACAACAATGGTGTTTTCCTCTCTGTCTTTTGTAGTCTGTGTTCAAGAACTACGATCACGACCAGAACGGCTTCATTTCTCAGGAGGAATTTGAGAAAATTGCTGCTAGCTTTCCTTTTTCCTTCTGTGTCATGGACAAAGAAAAGTAAGTGTTTGGTGGGTCACGCACTTGCTCTTAGCTCATATGTGACTTCAGAGGAGAGGAAGACAAAGGTGGTATATTTGTAGTGATGAGCGCAGCAACAGGAAGCAAAAAATAGCAACAAACTAACCATAGCAGCCGCCACTACACATCCATTTCTCATGAGCTATGATTCTAACAACCCACAGAGGAGCATGTGATTTCTTATTTAAACCTAAACATGAAAAACTATCATGGAAAATAAACAGCTACTGCGCTAAAAATACACCATGACAAAGTGGCAAATTACATTTTTGAGGGGGTGCAGTTATTAATAAATCATAAAACCTGAAATGATGAACTGTCTAACAAAAGGTTTCTCCCCTATGTATACTCTGTCTCTCACAGCTCTGTTAAATTATGCTGTGTGTTTCGGTTTCTAGAGAGGGCCTCATCAGCAGAGAGGAGATCACAGCCTATTTCATGAGGGCCAGTGTCATCTGCTCCAAACTGGGTCTTGGTTTTGTCCACAACTTCCAGGAGACCACTTACATGAAACCCACCTTCTGTGACAACTGCTCTGGATTTGTAAGTCAGCACACAGACTCAAGGATGAAGGTGTTAAATGAAATGCAGACACTTATTTTTAGTTTCACTTTTCTCATGACAGTCAGTGATGTTTTTTCTCCTTTACAGTTGTGGGGTGTCATCAAGCAAGGCTACAGATGCAAAGGTATATAGTGCACTCAGTCTAGATACTCTTTAGCTGGTCTATCTCTGTTTTATTGTCAGTCAGCCAGCTTGATTCTGTGAAATGGAAGAAGAAACACAGTGTTTGGTGGAGAGCAGGTAAAGTGAAGCTGCTCAGAAGGTGTAGTGTGGTTTCCCGTGGTGCACATAGCAAGCTGAACCCTGCAGCACATGAAAAAAAAAAAGAGTCTGCAGCCAGAAGTAGTCTATCCCCCTCCCCCGTCCCTCAAAAGATCTGAGAGCTATTTGTTTGACAGTTAGCATGCAAAGCTCTTTGAGTTGCATTTGCAGAACTGATAGTGTCAAATACAGTCAGTGGAAGTCAGTTTGTTGGTGGTAAACTGATGTTAGTTCCTGTTTTGATATGATGTGTACTTTCCTTCTAACCTGCACAGACTGTGGGATGAACTGCCATAAGCTGTGCAAGGACCAGGTGGCGTTTGAGTGCAAGAAGAACGCCAAAATGACCCACCCCATCGACAGTCCGACGCCGAGCTCAACGCCTGTCACTGCAGGCACCTTAGATGGTGGGTTAGGGCTGTAGTGATTTATTTCCAGCATAAGAATCACCATTAATACATATTGTAACATTCATCAAACAGTCAGAAACAAATGAGGGAACCATTAGCTCTCACAGATGCACACTTTCATATAAAGCTTTATGAGACATCTCTTATCGATCAAGCACAGATATTCGCTGTAATCACTGCCTGCCACACTGTACAGAAAACAAAAGTGTCAGAGTCAACATGATTTCTCATCAGTTTGCTGCTGCTTTAACAAAACATGTCTATACCTCAAGGTGTAATGACCGGGTGATTTCCCTCCAGCTGTTATCAAGAACTGTTTCACTTACAGTAATACTGAAGCTACCCACCTGCTGCACGACAGCTCTTTCACTTTTATGTGAAGACACTTCCCAAAAACACAGGAGCCATATTAACTCAGCCTCTCTTCGAATGACTACTTGTGACATGCTATTTGTCATCTGGCTTGTTTAGTTTGTTCCATTACATAAAGAATGAAGCTCTCTTTGCAGTCACTGATGGAGAGATTTTTCTCTATTATGACATGTTTGTTATAAACCTTAAGAAAGAGTAAAATCATTATGATAAACAACCTGCATTTATAAATTTCTCTCAGTTGAAATAACGAGTATGAATTCTCCAATCTTCAGGCTCGGAGGATTGTCCTTTTCCTTACCCGTCTGATGACAGCAAGGACTGTAGCCCAGAATCCCCCATCACCTCCCATTTAAAACCTCTAAGGGTCCATAGTGGAACCCAGACAGAGGAGCCCCAACTTTCCTCTGCAGCCACCGAGGCTAGCCGCACCCAGCCATCCCTGCTGATCCCGGCAGCCCCAACCCTGACCTCATGTCCCAGCCCAGTGCCCCAGAGAAAACAGCGACACTGTGCTAAGTGGGAAAACAGAGCATCTGTGGTGCCAAAGGAGCTGGAGGACAGCAAACCCACCTATGAGTCCCTGGAAGCAGTGAGTGTTCGGAAAAAGTTAGATTTGTATTACAACTTTATAGTACTGAAGAGAACATCATGCCAATTGTTCTGTGTCATTCCCAGGACAACCAAAAGTTCCAGAAAAACAACGAGACACTACGTAGAAAGCTGAAGGAGGCCGAGCGGGAGGTAGAGATGCTAAAGGCGCTGCTGAAGAGACACGCTCTCCATCCTGTGGAGGAGGACTCCTCCTCGTAGACACATCCATACACTGAAGCCCCTATGTGTTGACTGCTGCTGCCCCCCTATGGCAGCATGTACATATCAGGACTGTATGTTTGACTTAATGGTCATGGAAAGTAGGAGAATCTAATCAGTATGCCAAGAACCAGGCAATTCGGCATTTCATGATTTATAGTGGGATACTTATCTGGGGTTTAAATGCTAAGGGTACACTGACAATCACCTCTGTTTCACCAGCGAGACTCATATAATGGGGTTAAGGACATTAAAAAGAGTATATGGGTTTTTCTTTTGAAGCAGCTTCTGTAGAATACAGATTATTCTTAAAGCAGCCACAGTACCTAAAAATAATTTAAAGGCTGCCAAAAAAAGAGAAAATAATTTCAATGAGTATTTGTCACTTATTTAGTGAACCTTTAAGAGCAGCTGGATTGAATTCCTTGTGTCAAAAGTACACAAACAGGAAAAAGACTAAATGAAGGAGTGCAGTATTTTTCGAGTAAAGATAGAGCAGAATGTGCCTGATCAATTATTGATCAATAACGAGACTGAATATATTTATGTTAAACATAAAAGACAATCAGGCTGCAGTTTTCAAGAACAAGGACTTTATTGTGTGTTGTTATTGTCCCTTCTATTCTTAATGCTAAATGACAGCAGCGGGGAAGGTTAGAGGTCTCAGCTGTACCTGATGTAAGATATTTCAAGCTCTTCTGTTCATATTTATTGTCTCACACACTACAGAGTTCAAACAGAGAGCAACTCAGATGAAGATTTTGTACAGTAAGCTGGTACTTTCAGTGAATTATTTATGCTTGTGTTAGCATCATATTGATACTCTTTATTTGAAGACATGTTGTTATTGTGCATTCCATTGTAGCAATGTCGTACTGTGAACAGAAGTCTTAACATGTGTTTGTAACGTGTGCAATGTAATGTACATATCAAGTAGACTCAGTGCTATTTTAATTACGTCATGGATCATCCTCTCTCTCAGTATTGTTCTGTTATTGTCATAATAAATGCTGAAAAGTCTATGCTTGTGTTACTCTGTCTGTCCACCAGGGGTCACTGAAGTCTCATTTTATTTCTCCTGCTTCTTGCTGATAACTGCAGCTTTTCAGCTCTTGGGGATTTGTAGTATAAAAGTTGCACTTAAATTAGCTCTATATGTGTGTTCAAGGAAGGCTGTTTTTTCCTGCTAAAAATATATATTTAAGAATCTAAGCATTATCATCAGTGAATTGTTTTATACCTTCCGTCCAGCATTGACTTGGTGTAACAACTGATTTGTGAGACATCAACCTTTTAAAGAAAGGTTGTGTCACCCTGGTGTCTTCAGACTGTGCCAATCTACTCGCTCCCCTGGGCTCTGCTGCTGGTAATGAGTCTAGCTCTAGAGTTAATGTTGACCTGTAGATAATGAGAGGGCAACTGTCTGCTGTTTGAAACACACAGATTCAAACCAAGAGCTTCATCCTTCAGTGTATTTTGAGCTACGCAGCATTCAGCAGGTGAGTTTACACAGCCATGTCCTCGCTGCTGTGATTCAGTGTTTACATTTCTACAGTTGTACTTCATCCCCAGATAAAGAAAGCCATTTAGCTCTAATTGTATTATGGTCTTCATTTCTTGCAGCGATAATGACTTGTTGCCTTCCTCTGGCTTGGCAGTGAGCAGAGACCCGGTAGAAAAAAACAACAAAATGCAGGAGTCTCTGAGGCATAGCAGCGGCTCCCAAGCCTGGCCTGGGTGACAGCTAATTTACTTCTATTTGAATGTGACACCCAGCTGCAAGGGAGTAACACCCCAAGTGGAGCAGGCTCCATGCACACTAATGCTGAATAATTTCCAATATCATGGCTGGCTGAGAGAGAGAGTGATAGAGAGAGAGCATGTGTTGAACCTTGAGGGATGGTATTCCATTGAATGAGAATTGTATGTCCCCTGCATGCTGAAATAATCATGGAATAGATTAACTTATCAGTCTCAGATAAACAATTAACAATGCAAATAAAATTATGGTGCATTTAGGCCTGGAGGAGATTGCAGGCTAACTGTGAATAAGTGAATCACTGCTCTCCATACATTAGGAGCAAATATGACACTTCAAAAGTCTGCATAATTACAGCATCAGACAGAGATGATTTATCGCCCAGACATCAGCATGCTCGGGGAATTGGGCCAAAGTGAGACACCCATAAGTTAACTAAATCTGCTAAGTCTAATGAACACTCCTGAAACTAATTAGGTAAAGATGTGAAGCGTCCCATAATGCCCCCTGATAGCAGAGAGAACACAACACATTTAACGCAGGGGTGATGCTCATTTCAAACACAAGGAAGAAAGCCACCAGGAAGAAAGCCTCCAGGATATAGCAACGCCACCGTCGAACTCAACTCCACTAATTCCCCTGATTATTAAAGCGAGTTCATTAAGTTCTAATGATGGCCAAAGGAGCCTCATGGAGGAGCACAGAGAGAGAAAGGAACTGCAGTGGAGGTGGAAGGAAAAGAGAGAAAGAAACATTTTGTGAAAAGGGAAATTTCTGGAGGTGGTTTGAAAATTGTGTGAAGCCATGGTGAAATTTTTAATTAACCTTGATGATAGCGGAGGAGTGTAACAAGAGACGGGCGGCAGAAGAAGTTTGCCAAGAGAAGCATGATTGCTCAGCTGCCTGTGTCCCTTTTTGGCCTTTAACAATCAGAAAGTTTCCACTCCACAATGCAGTCTACATCCAGCTTGCAGGATAGAAAGAGACGCCTGAAGCTGATACAAGACTAATGAATTTGTAGGCATTGGTGGCAGTCAAAGTATACATATAGAAAGTTGCAATTGCATTTCTGGTTCTTGACTACCTCTGGGGGAAAAAAAAAAGGCTGTAAAGGCAGTGTACACTCATAAAGCAATCTTTGGATGCAGGATTTTAGTTCCAATGAAGAGGCTTCACGGTAGTTTTCCTTGCTGGAATAGCAGACAATATAACTTCTCTTCCTGCAGAAATGGCCTCCAAATTGGTTTGGCACAGAAATAAATTTTGGCTGCCTTCAAAGAAGCCCACTTATCACCACTGGCAGCATTTAAAAAGACAAATTGACATCCTGTTTTTGGTTGATTTGTTCATGCTGTCACAGTTAGCATTACTTGTACAGTTTTTACACAGTATAATAGAAAGCATAGGTGAGGAAACATGATGCAGCTTGGGTTTGCATGTGTGTTTAGAGATTCATGCTAATACTCAGTTCACTAAAGCCACTGTCAGGATCAATTTCCATCCCCTGTTATTTATGCTCAAGGTGGTCTTTGGTGGAAAATAGTGACAGAATAAACAGACAGCCAGATCTAACCAGAAAATGTGCATTGCCTTGCAGCAAATATGATGAAATGCTGTAGCTGAAAGCTGAAATTAGCAAAACACCGCTGAAAATGCAGAAAATTCAAAGAAATTGCAACTTACTATCATATTTTCTTATTTTCCATTCTATTCAAGCAGGTCATCAACAGCTGTTGTCACGCTTTCCACTACTTATAAATCTATGTTTTGTCCACAAACAAGGCCACGCCCCCCCATTCTTGTTTGTTCAATTCATACAAGTCATGTCATTACCATTCAGTTCAAAATCCACACCTTTTAGAGGACACATCCATGTCTCAGAATATTGAATGGATTCTTAAACTGACTTAAACTGTCATCTGTGACTTTCACTGTAGTGAAAAAAATAGTTATTCTAGCTGACCTGTGGGATCTAAGGGATTATTGCAGTTCTTTCGGCAAGTTAATTGTGTTTTGTCTGTTGATCAGTGTGTTTGAGTTGTTAGCTAGCTAGCTAGTTAACCCTAAGCTACTGTTATTCAATAAATGGGAGGTTATATCAGAAAGAAAGCAAAGTCCAAGCTAAGGAGGACAAGACACTAACATTTGACTGGTTTATTTGACTTACATAATACATCACAATAATGTGATGAAAGTTAAATGAAATATTTAAATGTTACTGTATTGTCGTCTTGAACTTGGATTTTAAATGATGTGTCTTTTTCCTATAGAGTGCTGGTTATCTTTAAAAGTCTGTGTGGGTAGGATTGATCCAGTCCAGTATGATTTAGAAAAAACATGATAACAGTAAGCTGGACTACATGAACCTGGACACAAAAAGTAATTAAAGTATCTAGAACATTATTAATATTCAACTTTTGCAACAAAGTTGCCAGAACCTTTCAAGTTATCATATTTATTTGTGTTTTTAAGCTGCCTCTGATTCAGACCCCATCACCAGCCGCTGATACCCTGTGTCAGGTCCAGGAATCGTCACAGCAGAGTCAAGGAACACACGGACAACTTTTTCAGCTAGCTCGCTTTTGCAAAAGGGAAGACTGATCCATGTTCACCACAAAGTGTGGTCGATCATCTTCAAAGTCTCCTCTGTTGCTCAGCTGTTTTATTGAAAGCATAGGCGTGATCGTATTACAAAGGGCGTGATAATATTTCATTGGGTTTGCACAAAAATGAGTCACAAGTTGCTGGGCAGAATCACCTTGAAGATGTTTCTCTCAATGTGCTGCTACCTCTTATCATATCCTGAAAGAACACAAAGTGCTGGCAGATAATAAGAAGTTTGCACAGTTCTCACACCCTGGAGGACTCATCTTGTGTGGTTTGTTTTCCATCCACTCTGAGTACATTTCTTTGTCCTAATATTGGAATATATCTATTTTTAGAATAACATGTTAGTGTTCTAGCAAGAGAGTATCACTTTTTTGATTAGTGTATCACAACTGAGTGATAATATAATGCAGTTGTCCCCTAATGTGTCTGTAGCACGCTTTGATTGACCTTACTTACATGCTTTCCTTTACACTTACTTTCAGTCCGTTTGGAGTCAGAGCTGATTAAAAGCTGTTTGTCTCACACAAACCCAGATGTGATGTTTGCCAACAATACCAAGAGTCCATGAGAAATGCATTAATGTTTAATGGCATGTACAGTAAGTTTCTTTAGAAAGCTCCAAATGAGAATTAAAAGTTGGAAATTAAAAAGGGGCAAAAAAATGTATGATGTTTAGGCAGTAAAATCTCCAAAATTGTAAAAGAAACAGAAAATAGTTGAATCAAACATAAATAGTTTAAAGATTTTTGGAAATTGTAAGGCAAAAATTAAGTCTGGAAGTTGAGGTATCCTAAAGCTATAGCATCTCAAAGTTGAATGAGTGAAAAACAGATTTTCCAATTTCTCTCATCTGTTTCTATTATAAAAAATGTTTAAATAAAGATGAATAATTCAAAAAGTTTGCTGATTCAGTATTTCAACATAACAATAAAGTCATAGAATAGCAATATGTTGAAATGTTGTATCAATATTGTATAAATATTGCAGGTGTGCTTGAATAAGCTAAATGCATCCTGTTGAATCACTTTTGTGGTGAAATGGACAGCACAGTGTTTGAAAATCTCTCTCTTGATTCATCCAAGAATGTAAGCACCATGATCATCATTGCATTTGATGAAAAATACTCCCTCATGCCAAGAACTGAAGGCTACAGTACATAGCAGAAAACAAAGACAAACTGTCAGAGAGGAGATTTGTTGGAGAAAAAAAGGAGGCAGGCGGGTGTGAAAAGAGAAAAATATATAATCAAGAGGAGCAGATGCTGCAGTACATGAGCAACCAGAGCGCCTTCCACAATCAGCAGATCCTTCTGAAACACATTGCCGAGAACAAGGAAAGTGAGGCAAAGAACTGCAGAAAAGGAGCAGATACAGAACAAGCAGGAGACCAAGAAGTAGGAGTTTCTCCTGGTGAGAATTTCCTAAGAAGGGGAAGAACACAGAGAAAATGGTGCTCTTGTCTGAGCCGGTCTGAACCCTCTAACAGTATATCAGAACAAGATGCTGCCTTAATGTTATGGTACACAGGTTTATTTATTTTTTTACACTTTCAAGTGCCTGTTGTGAAATTTCCTCAATAAACACTTGATTAACTATTCACCACAGAAGTTTAAATAAGATTGATCAGTTAAAAACAGCTTACAATCAATAAGTAATGTTAAAATCAGTTAAAGCAGTCACAGGTTTAGCAATTAACATCTAAGGATCAAAAATGACCATAAAAGACCATTCACTTTTAAAGTGCTTTGTAGTGAGTTCCAAGTGTGTGGTGCAAAAAAGCCAGAAGCAGATCTTCAAAGACTGAAGACTCAGACTGAACTCAAAGAACCTGGAGTGTAAGCCAATCATTAGACCGGGTGTGATGTGCTCCAGAGGACCAGACTAGCAAGGAGAAAATGTAAGAAGGTAGCATCCCATTAAGTGCTTTATAAATAAACAGATACGTTTGCAAATCACATCTCTCAGAGATAGAGAGGGGGACCATCCAACCATTTTGAACAGGATGCAGTGATGGGTGTTGTAATGATCAGTAATAAACCTAGGTAAGTGTGGAATGAAAAACTGCATCTAGGGGTTTTAAGGTTGCTGCCAAAGTATGCCTGAACAGAATGTCTCCTTGATCTAGCACTGGTAAAAAACAAGTCGCCCCAACCAGGGTTTAGGTAAAAGAAAGTTAATTCTTTGCCAAAGTTTTCTGACCAAATTTGAAGGATAACTTTTAAAGAAGCTTTCTCACCAATCCAGATACTGAAATATTCATATATGGTTAGGTTACCCTTTCAATATTGGTTCCACCAAGTCAATATGTTTGGCTCTGGAAAAGGCATGTCATTAGTTTTCTCTGCATTTAAGACTAACCATTTGGTGAGTGCAAATTCTAATTCAGAGAAACAGCTGGAGTGAATTCACTGTAAAGACTACATTAGCAGCAGTGCAATACAAAATCAATGATATTAATTGAATTTAATTAAACAAACAGAAACAGCTGGCACAATATACCTTACATAGAGAGTAAATAGAACAGGACATAAGACAGAACCTTGTGGAACACCATTCGCAATTTCAACAAACTCTGATTTTACATTAACGTAGCAATTACTTTTGTCTGAAACATTACCTGGCTTTCTTAGTGATCATCCAGCCTTGTTAAATACTCGCCATAACAACAATTATTGATTCTGAATAGCAAGAGGAACGCTTGGGAAAACCAGATTATACATGTCATATCAAATTAATTTACAGAAAGGTGTTTGTATAAAGTTTTATGATTTCACCTCTTCCTGTTTACAATGTGGCAAAAATGTTAGTTTCGGATAGCAACATGGTGGAAACCTTTATAATTAATCAATTATTTTTTTTGGGCGGCAGTAGCTCAGTCCATAGGGACTTGACTTGGGAACCGAAGGGTCGCCGGTTCGAGTCCCAGTATGGACGAAGTTTGGCAAGTGGACCGGTGGCTGGAGAGGTGCTGGTTCACTTTCCTGGGCACTGCCGAGGTGCCCTTGAGTAAGGCACAGAACCCCCAACTGCTTGGGGTGCGCTGGTTGATGGCAGCATCCTCACTCTGACATCTCTCTAAGTGCATGTTCACTGCATGTGTGTGTGCATTGTATGTATATATACCAAAATCTGTGTGTTTAGCATGACCGAAAAATAACATGAGTGAAAAAATTGAATTTCCCCCTGGGGATTAATAATGTACATTCTTCTTAATTTATTTGGCAAGAACAGAACTTTAGATTCATGGTTGATAGATGATCAGTCATCAGCAAAAAATAAAAAAGGACAAGAGGATCGAGAGATGTTAAAATACTCAAGGAGCCGAGTAAAAGAGAATTTGACCAAATTGAAGGAAACAGGCACACTGAAAAAAGAAAAACATTGGTTGAACTTAAAAAAATTGAGGTAATCATTCACATCTAATATTTTTTCGTTGACTCAATGTAAAGTGACGCGTTCAGTTTAATCTAAATTTTTTGAATCCATGCAAACTGTTATCTGATAGTGAGGCAAACTAATTATTTTGAGTTGACCTAAATTAAAAACAAATATTGCATTCATTGACTTAATGTAGATATTCCTTTCAGTTTAACCTAAAAAAGATTAGTTACATTTAATCGTAAATGAAGGTTAAAGCAAACTAATTATATTAAATTGCCCTTAATTAATAAATATAAACATTTCATAATACTGAAAATTTGTAGAAACTAATCTTTAAAAATGCTTTAAATATATTTTGAAAAAATTTAATAAACACATCAAATTATTTCAGAACACATGTATTTATTGTTCTATTGTTTTGTTACATTTCGCAACTGTGAAACATGTAAACACACATTTCTCACTTTGGTGCATGGAACAAGTGGTACAATTGTTACTACTGCAATACAAATTAAATTGTTTTCTAGAGGATTAGTGAACTCAGAAAATCTTTTAAAAGTACTTAGCCAACTTTGCTTGGTGATGTTGGTAGACTCTAAACTTTGATAAAACCATCTGTAAATACTGCAGTGAACACGCATTCATGTTGATACTATTTATTTTTCTCATACAGAACTCTCAAAACTGTCGGTTGTAAAAAAAGTAACCACCAATGGGGGGATCAAGAGAGTCCATTCAACTTAATTCTGTGTACTATGAGCTGCAAAGCTTGGTGCAGCCATTTAGCTGGTAATCATTGAACATTTGCAGACATATCTACAAATACTACAGTGCAAATGCAGTTCTTTTTCAGTGCAACCTCTGAAAATAAGCTTTTTCAAAAGGATTTAAAATCTTCAGTGCCAGCACAATTTCTCCCCAACATCTTTTAATAACACTTAGCGGACTTTGACCTGAGGCTGGTATTCTCTTTACCCTTGGTACAAACATTTACAATTGCAATGAACATGCAGTCATGTGACTGGAACCTCCAGCAACAACCTCTCCTGTAATGAACTGTCTTAAGTGTAGACTGTGGAAATAAATCAACTAAATATTAAACCACCAATAGAAAGGAAACAAGTGTAGTGAGTCAGTGCAACTCAACTCTTCCTACTCTGAGCTGTACAGCTGGTTGCAGAGTTTGTTAACTTTCGGGCTCATCTTTTTCCGATCAAGATCCATCAAGACTTTTTGCACAAACTCAAAGGTGGATTCCAATTTCTTTGGATACTTCAGATTGAGTGTGTATATGAGCCCAAAGATCATGGTAAAAGCTTCTGCAACTGAAGGCAAACCATTGAGAACCTCTGTTCCTTCGATGATGATCTTGATGTCTTTGGGTGGGTGGAGAGGATCCTCCTTTCCTGTGGTCAAGATTGCCATGGCTGTCTGCCTCAGTTCTTCAGTCTCATCCTGTGAAAAAATAAAAATATATATAAAGGTTGTAGTGTATTCACATTACATACATGGCTAAAGTGGTCACTTTCATCTCAAGACTTCATTTTAAAGGAATGTGGTTGCCACTGTATTTATAATGATTAGACAAGTGGCCCCAAGTATTTTTATCTTGAGCACCATAGAACAAATGGTGGTAGGAGACTGAGATTTTTTATCTAGACAAAACTTACAGGAATATGAATTTGTGCAATGTTTTATGGATTTCTTGCCTTTCATCTCAAAGTATTTTAATTAATATTATACGATTAATTCAAATCACAAGTATCACCTCTACAGTCATAGACAATTTATGCTAATTTCATATAGTTTTCGGTCCAAATCATGCCTTTTTTGCATTGTGAGTAAGTCTCATAAACTGAGTATGACTATAAAGCTGAGGCACGTGAAATTAAAGACCTTGTATATGTTCATGTGTATTTATGCATTATTTATAGTGGTCATATTTTATGAACCTTAAACGCACTGTATAAAATTACTTTTTTGCCCTCCAGGTTTAAGCCCCTTCACTATTTGTGAGAGCGTGAGATGCCCTTACCTGGGATTCTTTGATCAGGTGCTCAACACGTTCCCCCAGGTAGATCATCAGAGATGTGAGGATGCACTCTCTTCTAGTGTTGATGTCCAAAGTCTGATTGAGAACAATTACTATTAATTACAATCACAAACACACAAGGAAAATAAATATTCAGCATGGATCTGATGAAAAACCCATTCCAAGATACCTCATCTAAAAGCTGCAAGATCCTGGACGTCTTCTGTCTTACGGCTCCCCCCTTTCTCCTGATGACCTCCAACAGTTTGGCGGAGATTTTATCTAACTGTGCAAATAACTTGGTCTCCAAGGGGACTGTTGTTATTCTCATGAACTCAGCATTGATCTATAAAAAAAAACAGAAACAGTAGCGCATACAAGATTAAGTTTGAAAATGTAGATTTTTTTTTACAGCCACAATTACAGCTTAAAGTTTGGTGACACTGTTTCAAGATATATTTTTTGTCTATGTCAAATTTGCAATGAAGCAATTGATCATTATAACGGGTGCTTCTGATGTCAAATAAAGGCCACCTTAAAATAGGGACATCATAAATGTAATCAATGCAAAGCATTTGTTCATTAGGTAGACATTAACGTGTATATTATGCCCCTGGCACTGCGTTGTATTTTTTTTTTTTAGATGGGTGATATTCAAACCTGAAAGGAAAGAAGTGGTCATAAGTTTAACCGTTTCATTTCCCAAAATAAATTCTCAGAAATGTATAAAGTTATGCCTAATTGTTTTTATTATGTCCTGGTTATAAGCTACAAGACTATTTCTTGTATAGATTGAATAGTTCTTACTCTAAGCGCCATGTCTGTAACAATACACTACAGGCAGATCTGCAAAGAAATATGTTAGCAATATAATGAGCAAGCGTGTTGGAGGTCATTTTCATCCAAAAACATACCTCTTCCATCTGAAAAAGTGCAGGCCATCTCTCCAAGATGTCTTCAATGCCAGGCTTCTGATGCACTATTTCTTGTCTTCGGTATCCAAAAGTCTTTGCCATCTTCTCTTTAATTGTTTGTCGGTTGTTTCGTTTCTTAAGTTCTGCCAAGAGGGAAATCCTCTCTTGTTCCAGGCTTTCTTCAGTCTCGCCAAATGGCAAGGATGGAAAATGGTTGACCTCCGCTCGTCTAGGTCTCTTTACATTCTTTGCTGGATAGGCCTCCTCTTTAGACTTGGACTTCAAAGAATTAACAGCGACCTCTGGAGATGTGCCGTGTGCTTTAAGTAGAGTTCGGTAATTGGCCATTTTCACCTTAAGCCTTTGTTTCCATCCATAGCTCTCATTGAAAGACCCTGGTTCTCTCAGACACGGGTGCTTACTTGTCAGTGCAACAGCAACATCGCTAAAGTCTGCATCTGTAGGGTATGCTTTGTATTCGTAGACCTTTTCAGCCAGTTTCTCCAGTATGTCTGATAGCATTCTTGAGCCGGGTGTCAGTCTGGATTGGCTTCTTGCATACTCTGCATCTGCTATCTGTAGTTGACATTCAGTGTCAAAAGAGAAAAGTGGGATGGGAAAAACTTGTGGCCACTGCTGTGTCCTTAATGAGTCTGGGGAATGGCTCAGCAGTTCCGTGTCATCTGTGTGTGCAGACCCTGAGAAGGAGTCTTCACTGTTCATCCCAGGTGATGGGGTGCCACTTGTTAAGTTGTCAACTGGATACAAGACAACAGTTGTGTTATCGGGATCTAACTGGATAACCTTGATAACTGACAGATCCTTAATGACACTTGTAGAGGTCAGATTTACAAAGATGTTCCCAAAGTCAGTGTCCCTGTACTGCAGCCTAATGTACCCTCCTAATCCACATGCGTTCATGACCTCGTCAATGAGCTCTTCTGTTGAGTTGGGAATCCCATTGCGTAGTTGCACTCTGACACTGTTGTCTTCGCTCAAGATGACCAGCAATCGGACTGGAGCAATATCTGCCATGGTGCCCTGATGAAAGGAGAGAGAGTAAGAGAGAGTGAAAGAGAGTGTTAGTGTGTGTTTCTGAGGTCTGAGTATGGGTGTATGCATGAGATGGTGAATAGTGTGTGTGTGAGCAAGTTAGTGTCTGTGTGGAGTGAGACTATTATTGCATGTGTATGTTTGTCTAAATGTGTATGTTTGTCTAATCTAAATTAAGTGTAAACTGATTATCAATATGCTTCTATTTTATATTATGAATGGATAAATTGCACAATACACGAATAGCTAACAATTTGGTACATTTCAAGTGCATGTCTTGATGTCATAGTGTTGAAAACCAACCTTTCCACTTAGAATTAGCTAGGCCCTGTGAAACTATGCCTAATAAGAATTGAACAAAAAATAATTTGGGCAGTGAATTACAAATCACATGTTTTAAGGTATGAACAACTAACTTACCACAATAAACAAGCCTGGCAGCTTTTCAGACGTTACACTGCAAGAAAACAAGCAAACTTAGGTTAACTTTAGCTGAAATGATGCTTGCTACAATACAGACACTTTCAGACAACAGCTTTATTTATCAGATATTAACGTAAGATATGTCATTTATTAATTTGATAATTTTTCATTTTTTAAGAAAACAGCCACTACTCAGAAATAATGGGCAATGGCTCTACAACTAAGAAAAAGGTCTGATGCAGATATACAGTACAATTGACAATGCCTCCATCCTGATTCCTGACACTCACACGCATGCACATAATCTCTCTCTCTTCCACACACATAATCACACAACACAGAAACGTGTGTGGCTCCATAGTTTCATTTGCACGCAACTCGTCCACGGACCTAACATGCGCATGTTTCGGATCAAAGAGTGACCGTGATAACTTGTGACTTCCGGCCAAATGTGCTGCAGTCAGAACAGCTGCTGAAAAATGTCCTGGCGGCTGCCTCCTTGTTTAATTTTACATGCTGATGAGTATATTTCAACATTCTTAAGAAAAACTAATCAAGAGGCGAGGTCCATGCGGGATATCAACAACCGGTGTGACGGCGAAAACTCGCGTGTTCGCCTGGAGGTCACAAGTTAACGCGGTCACTCTTTAAAACGTAACACCCCTCATGGCTCCCGTTAACAGTAATATTACTTTAACGTTACTAATCAAACATTTAATACGACTTAGAAGTGCAAGCTACAGTAACCAGCAATTTAGCCATGGGTATGACGTTTACTAACAAACGTATGATTATAGCTTGTTATTTGCAGTGGGCTGTAAGCTAGCAAACTGAGTTCAAGACGGTTAATCCGATGTATAATTATTGACGCTTGCGCTAGAAAACGCAGGCGACCCTGCAATGATAATAAGAATAACATTAATACCACTTTCTAAAAGCTTTATTATGTTTTTCCTTACCTGTATTAAGGTTTCCCTCCGTCCAAGAGTCGTAGAGACTGTAGATGGACTCGACCGTTACTGCCAAATCCTTAGGTTTCGTTTTCCGGAACACGCATGCGCAAAACAAGTCAAACCTGATATTTTCACATTGATTAAATGAATAACTTCGTTTTGATGTCAAATTGCAAATTTATGTTGAAACGAACTAAAAAATATATATTCCATCATAAACACAACCCAGAAAGTATAGTTTAAATGTAAAAATGATTAATTTTGATCCAATGGAATGAGAATAAATACATTAAACGAACAACAGCAATGTTTTACTTTTTTCAGTGCACAAAGGAACCATCGAGAGGGACCTTATGTAGAGACCTTATGTCAGGGACCTTGTGTAGAGCTGTGCAAAAGTTTATGACAGTTTATTTAAAAGCTGTTTGTTTAAAGTCAACCCCAAAAGTGATGTTGTAACTGTCCACTGTTAATCCTGGTAAGTAAGCATAAGAAAAACAAGTTTGTGACAAAGTGTGTTTTGTGACTAAGTATTTAAATAATATCATGCATGCACACACCTGTAGATTTCTATTTCTCTCATTGCTAAGTCACACCAGGTAAAATAATGCGACAACATCCAGTATAAATTAATTCTACCTCTCATATTCGTCTTGCTCTGGCAGGACTTTATTACTTTACTTGAGGCCAGACCTCAACAGCTGCTGCGCCTCATTAGCATAAACCAGCCTGCAGACGATATATATGCACAGTGTATCTCCAAACAATCAGAGTCTGCTCCAATATGTGCTATACAGCTGGAGCAGACTCATCGTGGATTTCCTATGAAAAGACAGACAGTAAAATATGAGAGGACAGACTTAATAACTGGAACAATGTTTTTTTATTTTACATCAATAGTTAATGCACATTGTGATAACACATAAAATGCATCATCTGTAATAACTGCTGCATGTCCACTGAATGTGTCGGTATGAAAAGTGAAAATACAAATTAAATGTAACACTGTAGTAAAAGAGAAAGGTTATACACTGGGAGAAAACTGTGTGTCATATTCTGTTATGTCTCCATGATAGATTCATTCTCTAGTTAGACTTTAATTTGCAGTGGAACAGTATTTTCCAGGCTTTTGATTTAACATTTTGACCAAGGAACCTCACTCAGCCTGCTACACACTGTGCGTTAATGCTACAATCAAACTAAATCACACTGAAATTTAAGGGCTTTGAAACATGGCAGTCATAGAGACATGATAGTTTTGAAATGGAGCCTCAGTTTCAGCAGTGCATCAGTGTTAAATGGAAAGGTGTTCTCTGCAGCAATAATAGCGAGTCTGAGACTGTCCATTTACTCAGACCATCAGTTGCACCGCTCTCCATCACGGCAGGCTGAAATAGCCACAGGACTCTAATGAAGGCCAGTGGGCTGTTGAAAAGTCTGCTGCTCGCTGTAGGGCCTCCACCCTCTGTTTCTTTCAGAGTGACATGCCCTCGTGTTCAGGACAGTCGACATAAAATGCCTTGAGGATACAGTGACATATGTATTTGGAACATCATAATGGCACCAAACCATTGATATCACTTACAGCTCAGAGGCAATGCATCACTTAAAGGTCAGGAGAGGAGATGGTTCTATCAGTCCTTTTCCTCATCTATTCTATATGCTCTGTGAAGGTCAGATCTCCAGGAGGAAAAGTGGGAAGGAGAGGCAGTACAGTTACTGCACGATAAGAAAAAAGAAAAACCTGTATTAAAATCTGGCAGCATTAAGAGCTTTCAAACCAGCTGCTTTTACTTTATTGCATTGGAACAGTACATACAGCAATTTAGGAGAAAAGTGGTCTAAAATTTAAAAAAAGGAATGAGTGTAATATGTTAAGCAGTTGTTGATTGTTACTAACAGTGTATCTAATAACCTCATAGAGGAATGGAGGGAAATATTCCTGTGAATCTAGAGTGCAAAGAAAGTCAAAAGGGACACAACTCTAGTGTACACCATTCACAGCTCCTGTGAGGAGTTTTTAACTGGTTATGAAACAGACTGAAATTGAAAGCAATCCTCTTTATGACCAATAAAAGCAAACAAGTCCATCAGCAACATGATTGATTATTTCTGATTCGTATTTTCTCATTGCCAGTAAACACTGCTGCACGGTAGGTGTCAGACAAAACAATCTACAGCATGCTAGAGAAACAGCCTTTTATTACATTTTCCACTCGCAAATCTTCATAATGAATGACTTGACTGTTAAAAGACAGAAAACACTACCTGCACATGCACAAAACAAAATCATCAAAGAGAAAGTCGTTATACTTGATCAAAAGTCATCACGTCTCCGGGTCTGTTAGCTAAACAAAGTAGCTCAGAGCAGCAACGCACCACAATGCTAGCTACACACTAACTTGTAGCGTTGTTGCACTCTGATCTCATTTGGCTATTCCAACTCTTCTCTCCCCACTCCCAGGGAATGGGTTAGGGTCAGGCTCAATGTGCAATACATTAAATACAGCAACAAAAAATACTTAACCCTGTTAGAGCTAATAATACCCTGGGGTAGGAGATGATTTGTATTCTGCCGTGTTGCTATTCCATGTTTTTTTTTCGAGGTTGGAGCTTCCAAGGAGGATTGAACATGCATGTTTGATCTTGTTTAATCCATTTGATTTGTAAAAAGTTGTGATTAAATGGCAGTTATGCCTATGATACGTTGCAAATCCTAACTTGGTAAACTATCAAGGTCTAGCAAGCTCTTCAGGCTTTTTGCCAGGGTAACTATTTCCTGGCAGTGGCTAACACAAAAGGGTAAGTGGTATTAAACTTCTCACTTAGCTCTCAGCATGTAAAATAATGTATTTCCCAAAATGTCAAACTGTTACGGTTAGATGAAATATTTCGATTTCCACCCAAAGAAGCAATTCCACCTGTCATTCGCCTTTTAGTATCGTGATTGTAATATATCAGCAATACTGGATGACTCCTGTTTTATAGGTGAATCTCCATCATCATAGTTTCACTGTAATCATTAATGCTCACCCTGCTGGTCCCTGGAGTCAGCAGTGTGAATGGCACAAGTTAATTTGGGTCAACTTGAGAGAAGTTAAACACATCACACACAACTCTCCACCATCTGTGAGCAGCCAACCCACAGAGGGCGGCCAACTGTTCCCATTAATGTGATTTGATGCTTTTCTTTCTCGCAGGCGTCCCTGGAGAGTGACCATTAGTGTTAAAGCCTCTTCCTTCTGAACAGGATAACAGGAAGAAAACGATTGTCTTCTATTGTTTTTTGATGTTTCAGATTGGAGTAAATTTAATCAGCAGACAAAACCAAGACATACCTGCAATGCTCATCACTCATTGATGTGAAATAGCAGCAGCAAGGTAATGACTTTACAAGTCAGGGAGCCGCCCGCAAGGTCTAATCTTTCAACCGACCCACATGGTCCACAGTTACGACTGAATCCTGACCTTCCCTGTGCCTCAACAGCTACACAAGACGAGGAAGCCCAAAGATAATGCGAGTTGACAGCCAAGACCTGCTCAGCCACAGCTCTTTATACATCACATCGTGGGGGAACATCTCTCCTGGCATGTCAGAAATCCTCAAACTCTAAGTCTGTGAATATTGCAATATGCTCCACAAACTGGGGGACAGACTGTGTCGACTCCTTGAAGTGTCGGGGGTTTTGATGGGTGAAGATACAGTATGTGGATACTCATAGACTGGAAAACACTTTTCCCCACTTGGACATTCAGATCAGCTGTGCTTTTGTTGTCGCCTGGTGAAATTTTACAAGCTTACAACACAAAAGTGTACTTAGGAATAATGTGTCACTTTGGACTAAAGTGGTGTTATAAGTGGTGCAATAACTTGCAAGAGTTTCATACAAATAAAAATGGAGTGAGAAGTGGACTGTGAGGCAACAAACAGATACAGTATAATGAGAAAAAACAAGGCCACAGCTTTGTTTCAGCCAACATTGGATAATCACTTTCAAACCAGTGTACCATTAGAAAACTATCTTCTGTAGGAGCTGTTATTTAAATACAGTTTCAAAGCATTAATCAACCTCATACATTTAAACGGCAGGCACCGTTTGAATCCTGCTTCACTGTGTTGAAATCATAGACTGTATAAAATATGGACGTAGGATCCGTGACGTCACCCATCTGTTTCTGAAGAGCTGTTTGAGGCCAATCGGCGGCGGCAGCCATATTGCTGCTGTTGAGTGATTGTGACATAAAGAGGCGGAGTTTGAGCCTCCTAGCCAACAGCTACAGTGTTCCCGCCTGTCAATCAAGCCACCTGTGCCACTCATTGGAAGAATCGTAGTCTCAATATCTTCGAAATTGCTCACAGTGTGTGCCAATCGAGAAATGAGCTATCCAGACTACACTTGTCTTTTGTACCAGGCTGTAAACATGTTTATTTCTGCTGTAAAGATCGTCTTTTTCCCATTCATGTGTATGTGACTTCAGGTACTTCCGGAGCCAACCTCAAGCGGATCCTCGATGAACTGCAGTTTACACCACTTGAACACGTATTTTTACAGCAGAGGTTGTCGCTTGGTTAAAATTCAATGATTAATGCAAGTCATCTTTTATACACTTCTTTGTCCTGTCAAAGTCTCGGTCCATGATCAACTGCTGGTTGGCAGTGTACACATACTGGATAAACAGTGCTATTCCTGAATATCCAGTAAAATATCATATCAGTGAATTCTGCAATGGTATGCACATAGATCACATTGGTCTTTGCAAATTCATATGATAATTTTGTTCAAAAAGACTAGTTAGCTTAATTAAAAAACCTTTACTATTCTTGGATGTGACTCATACATGGACTTCTGCCTGCAGCACACTGATCAGCTGTTTGGGTATTTGGGCTTCTAAAGAGACGAAAATACGTCCACACCAAAACATTTTTTGATTTGCCACTTAAGATGACATGTCATCAGCTGGGGACATAAGTGGCTCCTTTATGAACCAGACTTTTGATAAAATAAGCGTAATAACAATTTCTGCCACAGTTGATAGCCTAGCATCGATTCCAGTTCTCCAGCAGGTTTCTCAACATCCAAGCTTTCCAGGATCCCCTTTGAGTCATACTCTTACTTTTGATAAGTTCCTCATACAACCCCACTTGAAAATTTAAAAAACTATCCCTTTAAGATAAAAAATGTGTCTATTGCGTTCATGTTGTTTCCTTTTTCTCACATATTTTCTGCAAATATAGAAACCTTTACATTGTACAGACATTTATTGGTTTGAACTCTAAAGCAAGCACTTTCTGATATAACAGTGCACAGGTTAATTGATTTCACACACATTCATCTTATATACCAATTACATTAAAATACCAAGTACAATGGTATAAGCATCATTATAAATTGGCTATACTTACTCACACTATGTTTCCCCTGCAGGTTCACTCCCCTTCCCTCACCCCCCTACTTTTACCTCATATGTGGTAACCACGGTTACCTTAAAAGTCATGTTGTCAACCTATTTTAAGAAACTACCATCCCTTTATACAGAGTGCCTCACACACAATGTGGGAGGAAGTTACTCTATTTGTCATGCTCATACTACAGTTATGTAATGTTTAACGTGTGTTAATCAGCACATGCAGTGTAAATACAGCACTGGGTATGATGGCAGAATAAGACACTCACTAAACTAGTTGTATCCTTATACTTTTATGTCTACAGCCATGCAAGTGGTGTAAAGTGTGTTTGGCAATGTATTTTTTCCTTGGGTACAGTTTGAAATATCAATCTGATGAATTGGTGAATGGTTCCCAGAGGATGAAGCGTCATTAATCCAGTGATCAATATCCTTGAGCACCACAATGGGTTAAGCATGGTGTCCTCAGTGGAATATCTCATCACATACTGCATGGATTGTCACCACATCTGGTACATCTGGACATTCCTGCCCCTCTCAAAATAGATTGCTAAAACTAGCACCACCATTGAGTTACATTTGAATCTGTAATACAACTGAGCTTGAGTAAATACAAATAAAGTAAATCAAATTCCAATCAGCCGCAGTATTTTCAAAGAACACAAACAGCTGATTATTTCACTTCGACTTTATCTGGACTTTTCCCCACCAGCCCCCTGGTGAAAAGTCTGCAAGAAGTCAGAGTGAGCCGACGTGTGAAGGCAGCTGTACATAGGGATCATTTACCACAATCAAGTGGGCAGAGTGATGTAGAGTTAAAATCTTTTATACTTTTATCAGCTCATTGAAGTATCTGTCGTGTTTGTCTTGCAAAATCATCCTTGTACATGTTATAGTGATTTACACAGTTACAGTCACATTTATGGAAGACTACTCCTTCCCCTCAACTAAACTAAATAAAGTATAACGAGTTGTGAGAGCGCATCTGAAAGAGATAACCTCTCTCTGTGAGGGACATGTGTGTAAGGCAAGTTCTTGAAGATATCAGGGCCTTTAATGTCCTGAGATTATACAGATGTGAAAAGGCTTGAATGAATGAATGAATGAATGAATGAATGGTAGCATTTTCAGTTCAAGGAAGCGCACAGGATTGCTTAGTCCTAATCTATATTATTCAAAAAAAATAATCTGCCAATATGTGATGTACTGTAGCCGAATAAGATCTAGTCAACTGTTTTAGATAGTTCTGTCACACTACTGCAGCTAATTTAGGAAAATATCTCCAAACCAAGATGTCTTGTTATTACTTACCCTGGCAGCCTCTATTCAATTTAAGTCCTTGGATTTAAGGGAGAGTCCTTGGGTCATTTAGCTTCGATAAAAACACTATCTCTCATTAGTTATTTTTATCTCTTACTTAAAATAAAATCCACAATGAAGTTCCTTCCTGATGGTTTTCAGGCTGCCGTGAAATGGCATGTCCACCTCTGACTCAATGTCAAATGGGAAATAGGTCATTATGAAATGAATGAGAGATTAAAAAGGGCCTGATTAAATCTCCATCCGAGCCATCACTCAACATAATGAGCCCTTCAATGAAATATGGATATGCCAATAAAATATGTATACTTCCAGTGGTCCCTGGTGTTAAACTGAATCAACTTCAAGTGTCCAACATCTCCAGAGTCCCAGTTAGTTTGACATGAACCTTGAGAATCTGTTAAGTGGGTGCATGGGCCAATATTGCATGCATATATTAATTTACATGCATGAATTTTAAGGTTATATCTCGTGCAAATAGTGGGGAAAATCAAAAGAGATGCCTCATCTCTGTTCACCGTTTTCTGTGTGCTCTAATTTTGGAAGCAATGTTCTCATTAGATCCCTCAGATAGACTCTGATTCTCTCTCGATGACAAGAATAAACACCTGACACCCTGATGGAGGCTGGGAGAAATCTAGCCTTGAACTGAAGTAAAAAAATAATCTAGAAGTATACTGCATACATGTATTATGCATACAAAGACATCTACTATTCAGCCGAACAAGGGATGGATATGTCAGTTATAGTGCAGACATGTTATCTTGTGTCATAAAGAGTCAGTGCACAAGCTTTTGTTATCAATCTCACAAAAGACAGGCTTCCTGACATGGTGTAATTTCTCTGCACCTGTGTCGATGGCATGTTGATCTTTCTGCCATGGCTTTACATTAACAGTGAAAAATGTGGAGCCTCAGCTTCTCCTGCTGCATTGCTTTTCAGGGAATCATTCTATTGCAGCCGACAGCCGTCCAGGGATAGATGACCAAACTAATATGGCAGAGCAGACCGGCCATTTAACGAGCCTTGGACCTGAGAG
Organism: Notolabrus celidotus; assembly: GCF_009762535.1. Classification (NCBI taxonomy): domain Eukaryota; kingdom Metazoa; phylum Chordata; class Actinopteri; order Labriformes; family Labridae; genus Notolabrus; species Notolabrus celidotus. The sequence goes on from NC_048293.1 coordinate 13,947,480, forward strand.
CTCGAATGGATGAGCAGTTACAGAAATTCATCTTTATTCGTCTCAGATCCACATGATTACACGTCTCCCTGGGGTTGCACATGTGAGCATTGATTTCTTTAAAAGCCCAACCAAGTCAACACATCCTGTGGAGCGGCCAGTGACACAGAAGGCAATCCTGGTGCAGTGCATCACGGTTTTCTGGCATGCTATAATTATGGCGGGGTTGGTCTTTCACCATGAAAGACTCACATCTCCTCTGGGTCCATTAGAGGCTTTTGAAAAGGAGGTTGAGGATGGCTCACACAAACAAGTAGTCCTTCCTGACCTTTTGACACGTACAGGAATCCCAGGGTGTTTTTTATTGTTTATTGGTCACAACACCAGCTAGTGAAAATGTGCACTGAAAATAGCCTTTTAAGTAAGGCAGCCTGCAGAGGCTCCGATAATAAACCCCCTGAAATTGCGGCTCATAGAGGAACATTAAAGAGGAACATTAGAGAGGAACATTAGAGAGGAACATTAGGGAACATGTGGCTATTGATTCAAATCAAGCATCAGGAGTAGAAGAGGAGTTTTAAAGCACATACATGCCGCAAGCTTCGTGAAAAGAAATAATTAGTTTTACAGGTTTTGTTTCAGCAGAAGACAGGTTCAAACACACGGCAGAAGATACAATCTGCTGAATTCCTTGTATCAGCACTTTTGTTTCATTGTTCACTGGAAGAAAAGGATTTGAAAATGAGAAAAATTGTAATTTACTGATAAAGAATTCCTAGACGTGTCCCTTCATGCTTAAAGACATTTACTTTCAGTAAACAAACCATAATCTTTATCAGAGCTAACAAGTGCTAGTACTGCAATAATGGGAGCAAATCTAGCTATAACTACAGAGATGACAAAGAAAAATGTTCTTCATCCCTTGGTTTACATTTTTGAAACAGCTTTGGTAAGGTCCTCTCTTGAAACCTGCAATAGCTTCTTTAACTTATGCTACAGCAAAGTAACTGTGAGCTCAAGTTGTAGTGGCTAGCTAACGTGTTCGCAACAGTCTGCTCATTTAGATACATATACAGCACACCGCATCAATAGCTTTCTTAGGGGTCAGGTTTGTGTCCAGTGAATGTAATTCCACCCAGAGGAAAATTTTTACTGCTCAAGGCTTTCTCTTCTAAGTCTCTGGAGACAAAATTGAGATTCTCACTTCAGCCTCATTCAAGTTTCAAATTGCTCTCATTTGTTTCTCCTAAAATTCACTAGGAGAAATAGTTGAGACCATAACATGAGTCTTATTTGAGACTTAAATGAGAGATCTCATTAATGGTTAATTTTCTTCTCTTTTTTAAAATATATTTTGGCCTTTTTGCTTTTATTTGACAGGACAGCTGAAAAGAGACAGGAAATGTGGGGAGTAGTGAGCGGGGGGAAGGCATGCAGGAAATGGACGACCATCCGGGAATCAAACCGGCGACCCTTACAATGAGAACTGTAGCCTCTGTATATGGGGCGCTTAGTCCGCTAGGCCACCAGACAACTGAAAGAGCTCCCTGATTTCTCCACCTGAGCTCAAAAGGAGTCACAACACTTGAGAAATACCTGAGAATCATTTCAGATTCTGACCAGATCTCCTTTTGAACTGAAAGGGAGACTAAGCTGAGACTTTTTGCAACTTTTTTTCTGAAGGCAAGAATGAAAAACAGGAGACATAAGCTATCGTCTCATTTTGCTTTCAAACAGATCTCATTGTTGTCTAGGAGACAGAAATGAAACACTTTTGAGATCTCCTCTCTAAATTTATTTTCCTATGGGCAGTGTTCACATCGTAATTCACTGACTTCAAATATGTAGTATTTTAACTGATAAATGCTGTGAAAGCTTGTTTGCTGCAATGAGCAGGCATCACGAACCGTTTTTTAGCCAACAGCTACAGTGTTCCTGCCTGTCAATCAAGTCAGCTGTGCCTCTCATTGGAAGACTCGTAATCTAAATATCTTCAAAATTGCGGCGTTAGAAAAAAAATCCACCCCCCTACAGTGTGTGCCGATCAAGAAATGAGCTATCCAGACTACACTCGTCTTCTGCACCAGGCTGTAAACATGTTTATTTCTGCTGTAAAGATCGGCTTTTTTGAATTGGTGTGTATGTGGTTTCCGGTACTTCCGGAGCCAGCTTCAAGCAGATCCTTGATGAACCGCAGTTTTTAACACTTCCGCATTGGACTCATATTCTTAGACCGGAGGTTGCTGCTTGGTTAAAAAACAAAAAAGGGATCTTAAAGATGCTGAAATCTTTTGTAGAACTTTTTTCATTCTCTATAGGTTGGCCTTTCACATTACATGTTGTAAAGTATTTAATTGCAGTTATGAAAAAGTTATTTATGTCTAATTAAATGTATTTTTTATTTATTTAGTTTGATACATGAGGGTAAGTATTTTTACAGCACTGTACAGTACGACACCTTGTAACAGCTTCTTGTTTATGTTGTGAGTCAGTGGTTTTAGGTGGTGGTAGGAGGTGTAGTGACAGGTGCTGATGCCAGGTAACTGACATAATGCAATGAGACAAGGCAATGAGTCATCCCGGCCCTCAGCGAGCTCCTCTGCTTAACCTGCAGCAGCTCCATACCATCACCTATTTATAGCTATTCTACAGCAGTCCCACCAACACTGAGAGGAGGGGAAATGTGTCTTTGTTTGAGCTCTGTTTTGCTTAGAAGAATACTTAAGAAATCCTCTGTTGTTTAATAAATGTTTTAATCCGTTCAAAGGAAAGAGCTTAAACGTTGCAGAGTGCAGATGCTTTGGCAGGTTTGAGCACATTTAATTGTTAATTCTTTATATTTTACTAAGAGAAACGACTGTGGATAAAACCAACCATGCAAGTCATACATCATTTTCACATCTGGAAACACTGACCTCTGGATTAACGTGTTGCTTGTTAGCACTGCAAATTTATGAATGGAAATTGGATTAAGTATTATTTCTCAAACAATCTTTAAACCTCTTAAAGAGAGTCAAGGTAGTGTTATCAAACATGACCGTTTTCTATCTGCAGATCAATAAAGCAAACAATGTACATAGCTGTTATAGTTTTTCACTCTTTTAAAGCTGGCACAGCATCACCACATTAGAGGAAATCCATCATATTAATGATCCCTGGGCCACTTCATTATTCACAGAGAAGCAGCTCGCCTGTCCAAATAAATTATCATTGGTGTTCCATTAATGGAAGTTTTCAAATCTCACCACTGAGGATGCCATTAATCTGCGCACAGCGTCTCTCTCTGGAGTGCAACGGTCTGCTACTGTACCGCTGCCAGCGATCTGTGAAGATGAGAAGCTCCTCACTGTCCTCGTTCCCTTTGCTTCTGTGGGAAGAAGTCCGATTATGATTGACGTTAACTACAGCGACCGCAGACTGGCTCTCTCCCAAGTTGCACACTTTGCATTTTTTATGCTCTGCTAAGGGGATATGTGGGTACAGGTGAAGGGTAAAGCTACAAAGTGGTACTTCTGTCTGAAACCACGGATGACAAACTCCGACCTCTCCCCTGCTGATGGAGCGCTCTCAACTAATTCAACACATATTGCATTTTGTGTGTTAGAGAACTGCAAAGCCAAAAGCTTCTGCTGCTCCCTTGGGACTCCTCGCACATCCATTGCCCCTGTTTGCCCCCCTCGTGGGCTAACATCCAAACACAGCCTGCTAATATTCTGATTGAACATTTGTCCAAGGACCTTGAAAAGTCACGTACTGTGCAACTTTCAAACACTTTAATGGAATTGCTTCTCATAATGTTGGCATTCACCAACTATTATGTTTTTCATTATGACAACCTACTGTAGGAGTCAAACTCATTTTCATTTCCTCGGGATGTAAGCAGGCAATAAATCCATTTCTTTTAATGCCCTGCAGACCGCCCCGCTTTACTATCAGAGCTCAACAAATAACTAAAGTGAAGTTTTGTAATATTGCTCTCTGAAATTAATTCCGTGGGAGCCTAATAGCAGTGTTTAAACGGTAAACAAACCAAGCTTTACTAAAGAGCTTTTGTCTGCTCTTAAGCTCCTTTTGAAGATATATCCACGGCATGAAAGTGCTCGGATTTATCTGTCATTCATTCCCCCACCTACTTACTATTTTATTCATCACTAGCTCGGATTTACATACTCTCTCTCTATCTCTCTGACCCTAGCAGTGCATGACGCTGTCATCCACTTCCTGACTAGCTCATTGTACATTGAGTGAGGGGCTGAATAAGAGGCACAGTTTAGCTCTTCCAATGTGTTTTTTTTTTTGCATTTGGAGACTTGCAGCATGACTCCAGGTCTAGAAGGAGGTCCAATTTCTGCTCCTGCCAAATCCCTCCCATATGCCAAGCCTCCTCCTGCACCTGAACCTGGCACTACAGGGATGAAAGTCCAACTGTTTCCTACAAATTGACCTCTGCGGCCAAATGGATGAGGATCACATGTTACAGAAAATGGTTTACATCGGAAAAGGAGTCTCAAATAGAAGAACTGGTTGACTCATTTGAGTGGTTTGAAATTCTGCTTGGAAAATGAACATCACCCACAAGTTTTGAAAAAAATGGGATTAATCAGGAAGTGATGCGGCATTAAGGTTGTGGGTGGCCAGCAGGAGCAAATCTTGTTGAGCAGAAATTGACGTAGAAAGTTCAGCTTCAAATCCCCTGTCACACCAAAAGGTATTTGCATTTTCTGTCAATGTGAATTGAGTAACCTTAGTACATTGAGTCTCAAATACCACTCGCCAGCCAAGCACACAGCTGATGCAGAGAGCCCCTTTCCCCCTCTCCAAGGCAGGCCACTGTGAGTTTTCAATGAAGACACCTGAACATCTAAAGAAGAGACAAACTTCAAAAGCAATAGCAAATTAAGTTATGACAGCACATACAGTATGAATCACCTTTGAGAGCCATCACTGTGAGCAAGATCATTTGACTGCTAAGTGAAGACACTGGTGAGAATAGTTTTCATTGTTAAAATAGACTCAAAAAACGGTTGTGAAATAAGAAAGAAAACATATTTCCTCCACTTGGAGTACTTGCATATTGCAATTGTGTTATCCCCTCTGAGATCGCTTAAAAGGTTTGCACTAGGTTTTTCATGCTTTTGTTTTATCCCATACTGACTTCTATAATGCCCTCTTTACAGGTATTGACTGACTTTTCAGACCTTACATGACCAGGCCCCTGCTAATATTGAAGACCTACTCACCCTCATGTCCCAAGGCACCTCTTCCATCAGCTGATAGAGGTTTTTTGGTTGTACTCAGAGGTTGGCTAATGACCAAGGGCTATCAGGCTTTTGCAGTCAGGGGGCTTAGACTCTAAAATAATTCACCTGCTTAAATCTGGATAGCTTAATCTGTCACTGCTTTCTGGTCTCCTCTTAAAACATATTTTAATCTTTTTATCTCCTTTCTTTTTAATTTATTGTATTTCATCCTTGTATAAGATGAAGTCTTATTTAAAGCTGTTTGTCTAGCACTTTCTACCTGAAAGAACAAGTGCTATAAATAAAGGTGATTGTTATGATGAAAACATCTACATTATGCAGCAAATGTGAACCTTTAAGTATGCATGCAGGTTTAATTGTGTGTTTTTGCTCCTTTTCATCACTCCCACAGACTGTTTGTGTGTCAGAGGTGCTGCTGTTGGCATACGCTTTGTTTAAGTGTTTAATCAAACAGGAAATAAAGCACAGAACGTCCATGTGGGAAAAGCAGCTTAAATCCTCCCTTTTCTTCCCAAAAGCCGACTAGGCCAGATCAAATTAAGTGCTTTGATACTTTCCCTGCCAATCGGATTAGCCTGATGAATTCCCAAAAGTGTTTAAATGATTAAAGCCGGTTAATGGGCCTTAGGAAAGTTCACGGTGTCAAGAGTTGGCCAGGATATCAAGCAGGAGCGGAGGAAAGAGTCAATAAACGGCAACTGTAAGAACATTTTCTGCCTTGGTGTTGCTCTTTGTCAGGCGGCAGCGCTTGATTACCTGCATATTTAGCTGTAATCATCTTTTTTTGTTGCTGGAAATTAAAAGACTCTGAGGGGGAAACGCTTGACAAATAGTGCATCTGTTATGTAGTGACACAGTGCCTAAATATAGAGCGGAAAATGGAGCAGAAAAAAAGGGGCACTGTGAAGACCATAAATATTCACAGTCCATCTACAGAAAAGAGCCTGGTCCAAGGAAAAATCTTCTCTTCTCAGAAACTATGCTCAATATGAAGCCCTGAAGGGCTACATTTAAGGTAAAGATGTGAATCTTTCTTCACCTCCTGAAATAGATCTTTGATAAAACATAATATTCTGGATCCTGCTGTGAAGCCTGATGGATAGAGAGAGAAAGAAACAGGAATAATGGATAAACGGTTGCAGGTTCTGCTCCCCTCCTCGTCCCCTCTTGTAATATACTCGTCTCCTGAGGGAGTGGTATCCATCACGGAGACGGCAGGGCTGTTATGCCACATCGCCCCGTGCATGTGAACACAAGGTGACTCTGTGAGAGCGAGAATGAGACACAGCTCATGTGTGCCCAGTCTTATAAATGCAGCTCCATGTTTCCCCCATAAAGTGTCCATCAGCACCTTAATGCATATCTCCCAGTGAAAGTGACAGAGCCTGGGCTTGCACATTATTAACTCCAGACATTTTATGAGCCTGTGGAACAGAGTGCTCCCTCTGAATAAGATATGTGTCCAGTGTTCAGAGGCTGTATATCAGTCTTTTAGCTCTTGGCGTGGCATTACAGCCTCTGATAGTTGCTGATTTTGGTGTTTACATCCGTCTGAAGCTCAGACAGCCACACTGTAAATACTGTAGTTATGTCATGATTATTCTCGAGTGGGACAAAAATAAACGAGGCTTAGTTTTCTGAGTGGAATCTATTATGTTGCTCGTTTGTCTGCATAGGAAATACATCCATATTAATGTTATGTAAACAGTGTTTACAGTGATAAATTGTGGCATGGAAATCATAAGCAGCTTAACAGAGGGGGGGTTAATGGCACAACCAAATTGGCAGGCTCATGATAAATGCATGAGGTTTGCCTGAAATATTAATCAAATATAAATGTGCAATGAATTTAATAGTGGCTCATTCCTGAGCTATTTTTGGAACCAATTCAGAGCCAATACATTGCTACAGGGATAAGGAAATGAAGGTAAATGGGTGCATATTATTCTATGAGAGAATAAAAGCTGAATTGATGGGAGGAAGGGGAATCCTTAAACTAATGCAGCGGAATGAGAGCTGTATGAAAGATGATCTGTGAAGTTTCGTGCTGTGTTGTGTACAGGTAGTGGGCGTTCTCAGAGGGGAGGAATAACACTTAAACTGCTATTCAGTGGTGTGAGTTATACAAGCGATGCGATTATTTCAGGAACCAAATGAGTTTGAGGAACGCTGGCTCGTGTGATCCAAAACAGTAACTCTGTTAGGGCGCACCCAACCTCCTTCCAAAGACTCTCTGCTTATGCAACGACACAAAATAATACAACCTCAGGAGGGGGGCGTAAAAGCACTGCCAGCATATGAGACACCAGGCTGGAGGAAGACGCTGAATCAAGGCAAGGAGAGTTTGGAAATGTCAAGTCCGTGGTCGGTATTAGAGTTTAGAGCGCGCCTCGCACATCCAATCAGTAAGCTGGAGTCAGCTGAGCCTCTGTCGGAGTTGTTTGGAGTCTGAGCTCGGTGCCACACTGTGCGTAAAATCTACCTGTCAGACGCGGCAGCGGTGCCATGGCGAGCAGAGCTCCGCGAGCAAAGTCCGTTCTCCTCGCGCGCCCGGAATAAATTCATTTTCCACGGATGCCATATGTTGTATGACTTGCTACGATGGCAGTTTACCCAAAGTGATAACGTGAAGCAGGAAGGAACGTCAGTCCGACTATAAAGAGTCAGTTTGCGCCGAGGAACGATGCTGAGCAAAGCTACGGGAGGATTTCACATCAAGGTAGGATGTTTTCTCAGAGATGTTGAACTACTAATATCGAAAGTAGTATCTTAATATTATGATCCTGGGGTCGAAATCCGATCTCGCTTGATGCAAATGATCATAACAGCTCAAACAGGGTGATTTTTCCATAATTTGCTTTTTACATTTCTGTAGTGTTATGAGAGGTAAAAAGAAGGTGTAATGCCATCAAAATAATCAAAATAGTGTGTCTTTGTGTATGAGGGAGAAAAGCAGTGTCATGTTAGTAATTAACTGTTTAAAGAATAGATAAAAAGATAAGATAAAAGAGAGAAAGAGAGTGTACGTGCCCGTGTTCATTAATAATTGTGGAGTCAGAGCACAGGCTCCCATGCGCTAAGTGCACATCTTCTCTTGTCAGATTAATTATTTGTGGTTGTGGGATGTGGTTTTTGTAGTGTAATGTAGTGTGTAATGGAATTCCCTGTTATCTGGAGAGTGGCTCAGCCTCAGAGGCATGTGGGGATGGAGACCGCAGGTCTGTGTTGAAGATATGAGCCTGGTTCTTTGGAGTGAGTGGGCTCAGGAAGATGCAGTGCCTGGCCCACTTTCTTCATGCTTCTCAGCTCCAAACACCTCTGAGACCTACAGGCGCTGCACGAGCTTCTATCCCCTCAGGGTCACAGTGGCCAAAGGTCTGCTGCAGACCTGTATTTCTTTACTGGAGCCCAAGAAAGCACTAGGCTACACACTCAGGCTCGTATCATACTTGAAATTCCAATGTGCACAAAATATTTTAAATTTATAAGATATACTGTCACCCTGTGGCTCATTTCTCACTAAAGTAAATATAAGTTGTACATTTCTCATATTGTTAGATTAGAATGATCAAAGATTTGCTTAGAAATTATGTCAAGATGCCCTTGATTTACCAAACAAAACAGAGCACTTGCTTACCCAAAGGTAAGGAATCACAGAATGCCTTATTGTTGAACCTGTCACCTTACGGCCCCTCTTAAAGTCAAGCTGAGTTATTGTTTTTACCTGTAGACCAACATTAAAACGGATGACACGACAGCTCTCCAAAAGTGAGGCCAAAATATTTAGAGTATCCCTTGCTGAGCAGTTTCAGTAAAGGTCACAAATTCCAGACTTTTCATGCTAACTGATATGACAACAGTTCAAGTATGAGATCTAAATACTTCTCACATAAATCCAAACTTTTTTAAATGTTGGGATTAAATTTAGCATTTGTGTAGTGTCATCTAACTATTTTCAATGAAATATAAAATTTAAACAATTTGCAAAACATAAAAATTAGTTTCAACAATATTCTACACAGCATCCTAACTTCTTGTGAATTGAGGATGTAGCTAGTTATTCCATGCCAAAAATAGGAGGAATAACAAGACATATGCCTACAGAGGATATTTTGGCATCACTTTTGTACTTGCGAGGAACATGTCGCCCATCTCTATGTACAATCAATGTCTTTATCCCACACTCCCATTTTCTGACTGAACTTTCTAATCAAATATTTGTCACAATCTTCAGTTGTATTTGAAGGCGCTCAGCTGAAATCAGGGAGGCCAGATCACAGACCGTCTGAGTGATCAGTATGCAGTACAAAATGAAGCACCACCTGCCACGCTTTCTCTGGTTTTTAATATAGTTAGCCGAGACGTGTGGAAGATATTTCCCCCTGTGTGTTTGTATGAATCTGGAGGTGTGAGATGCAACAGTTGAACATACAGCAGATGGTGATTCTCTGGCACAGACTAGCTTGTGAGAGGAATGCTGATCGCCACACAGGATGAAATGTCATGTTCACTGCACTGGATCCACGTCCTAGATTACTTCTCAGCAAAAAAGCCTCATGTTGGGTCTGATTGAACTGCTTGTTACTTCTTTCTCTCACTGTTTGTTGTGACTATACCCTTCATGTATTTCCAGCTACTGGACTGCCAAATCTTCTTTGGACCTCCCCCTCTGATCCTCTAGACATTTGAGCGTGCCATCATGGAGAGCCTCAGCGAGCTCCAGAACCCCCTGCTCGACAAAACCAGCAAACACGTGGTGAACAACGATTACCAGGGTTACCAGTGCGACTACCCGAGCCAGCCTTACCAGGACAGCCTCATTGGGTACTACTACACCGGGACTAATGGCAAGCATAAGACTCAGCAGTACCTGGATGCTACATCCCTGCATCTGGCTGTAGAAGCTTTCTACAGACCAAACTTTATTCTGTACAAGGATGACGTGAGTCTGCATAGCAAGGACTCCAAGAGTGAGAGCTTTGAGACCACGTTCACGGAGAGTAAGGACACAGTGGCGGACGCAGTTTCTACAGAAAACAACCTGGACAGCACACAGGGAGAGAAGGACACGAAGATCCAGACGGTGTCGTACGATGTGGAGGAGGAGCAGGGTCCTGAGTACGAGGTCAGAGGTCTCGCTTTAAGAAAAATTAATCAGATCCTTTCAATAGATCAGTTTGCAGGTTTTTCGTGATAACTTATTTGTAGGTCAAGGTTTGGAAGCCTGATGTAAAAATAGTTATACTCAAAGTCTCTCACTTCTTCTCTAGCTATACGGAAATAATTACTCTAACTACACACATTAACGAAGAAATGATAGAAGTAAGAGCCATTTGGCAGACTTTGATAGACTGACTAGAATATGGAGTTTCTTTATGAAATGAAAAGCGTTATAGCACTTACTCGTAACTGTCAGAGCCACCTTTCAGCAGCAAGTGAGTCATGGAGTGCACAGAGACGCTTATTATTTCATTTTAATAGACTGCCAGTGTGATTCACGCTCACTTCTCACTCTGTTCTCTTAATGGTCAAATTACAGGAGTCTTTGAAATCTATTACTCGCTTTTGTTTTATAATTACATCCTAAGAAAGTGACACATCCAAGATCATCTACGAAGTATACTGTTCTTTTAGGGCTAAGAAACCATGACAGTCAAGTCTTCAAAGAAGGGTTAGAAATCTAATTTCATCCAGAACTTATCTAAGACACAGAGGGCTCATGAGTTGGCAGCGGAAGAAGTATAGCAACCTCTTTGGGCTGATGATTGCGCCAGCTCTTGTCACTTGGAGGCCCAGTAGATAGATAGAGACATGGCGGCGACTGCTATTAATGCGATAAGTAATGTCGTGCTGTGAGAGTATTAGGTAGGGCTGTGCTGATGCAGGGCTGTCAGAGCAGGTGAGCCTGGAGCTTAAGTTATTCCGTATCAAATTGAAAGAGGGAATGAATCAGATGTGAACAGCACTCAAGTTTCCCGACGCAATATGAGACTTTCTGCTCAGCACCTGTGTTTCTTTGCATTTCATTCTTGAGTCTCTGTGACTTTTGTGCCTATTTTTAGGTGCACGGATGCAGTCTTAAGATACGTGAAACAGAACAGAGCTCTATGAAGGCTTCATACATATCCTCAACTTTCAGAATATGTCTGTGACATTTCACCATGATACAACATTTTCTATCAGCAGATGAGTTTCATAGCACATCATTCAACCAATGAAATCAATGTACAATGTCATGGTACCTAGCAACAGGGTGACTTAAACTCTCTTTTACTTCCACTGTGACTTTTGAGGATATGTTTTTTTTGTCCGAAAAAGATGAATTATGACTATAAGAATTAACTATCACCAGCACACTGAGATAAGTGTATGATACCTTAAAGCTCCTGTGAGGAATTACCAGCTGGTTATGAAACAGACTGAATTAATACTGATACCTCTTTATGACCAATAAAAGCAAACAAGGCCATCAGAAGCACGACATATCACATCTTTATGGTCATTTTAAATGCTTGTAACCACTGCTGTTGGGGTAGGTGTCAGACGAACTTTCAGTTTGAGTCATCATACTGTATTTCCTCCTGTTCTCTGTTAGCAGTCAGACGTCTCACTCAATGTGAGTCTTTGCGGTGGAAAATGCAAACAAACTCTAGTTTCAGACATCTGAAATAATTGTGTCAGTCTTCATGTTAATGGTCTTGTTTGCTTTTGTAAGTCATAAGGAGGCATCTGTTTTAGTTTCAGTCAGTTTCATAACTGGCTAAAAACTCCTCAGTGTCAAGTAGCTATGATCAAAGGAGGTTGAAATGCTAAATAATGCTAATCAGACTTGTTTAGTTTAGCCCTCACACTTTATGCTTTCCCTTCATAAGTAAAGACATCTTTTAAGGCAGCCAAGTCAAACAAGTCTGGACATGCGTTGAAGTAGTGTAGCTCTAAAATGTAATTCTATATTTTTTCAGCAGATGTTTGACATCTGTGTGACAGAAAAAAATAAAGTGAAGGTAACAAAGTAAAAGAGTGTGGGGATGATTCCACAGTGACAGCCCGGACTAACAGGATGCTGGAGTCTATGGGTGTCCTGCTTAGGAGTCGACTGTTGCCCCCAGACTCTAATGATGCCTGGAAGAGAGCAGCGACAGGGTTATTAAAGGCGCAGGGAATCTGGATTCAGACCAGACTGGGAGTGTGATCCCAGTCAGCCAGACTGGGTGTCAGGGCCACTGTCAGTAGCACTGAATGCACCAATCACTCAATTGTGCTATCAGGTCCTGCTGCAAAGATGAAAGGAGATTACTGCTATTTGTTCCCCACAGGTTTATTCATGTGATGTCAGATTATGTGGTTATGACCAGCTGCTGTTCTGATGGATCACAACCCGCTGTCCAGGTGGACGGAGCTCATAAAGCAGATAACAGGGCGCTTCATAATCTTTCTTTGACCAAGGTTGCTTTGGAAATTGTTTGGATGGCATAGCTCTGCTGTCCTCCACTCCCCTCTTACATCTGAATAAGGTTTCTACACAGAAACACTCCTGAAATAGCTCAAGATAATTACATTAGATTGCATGACGTGGTAAATGTAGATGAGATTAGAAGCTAAATCAGTGAACATGTATGGTTGGTTTCTTTGTCTGCCTCCCTGACTGTTCTGTAATTACCTCTAAAATGGTTGGTTCGGTTCCTGCCTTACATATCGATTTCGATTTTGTGCCGTCTCTTTCCTCTCTTGGATTGATCCCTACAGGCAGCAAGAGTAACAAATGAAGCCTGCTCCTTCTCGCGGCTATCTATTAAGACAAACATCCACTCAGTGTCTGGGACAGCTGAGAGAAGTAAGGCAGCATTCTCCAAAAGGTCACCTGTGCAGTCGCATTGCCATCCTCGCTGCAGGCACCATGTGCCAATGTATCCAAGTGGCAGTCGAATCTTTCATTCATTAGCCCCCCTCCGCCCTCGTGGCCCTGAGTTTCAGTATCGAAGCACAGGACCAGGAGCTTGTTGAACGCTCAGAGCCTTGAGACACGTCAGGGGTTCGCAGGGATGGTGGAGGTCTCATCTGCTGTAGAAGCAATTTAGCACATAAACGACACTGTCTTCTCGCTGTTTCCCCTGTCACCGTGCAATGATGGGACAATCCGTTAATCCTGTGTTATCTGTCAGGCCGCTCGTGGGTGTTGACAGAAGCACCAAATCCTCTCTAGCTGGCTGAGCACATCCTTTTCAGGGTGGTGGTAAAACAGGGTATGTATACTGTCCGTGGTGGGGCACTAGTTGTCAAACTACACCCAAGTGAAGACGTCCAAAATACACCTGACTATCCACATGTCGATATTCAGCCATTAATGCTCAGGTTTGAATGTCAAGATGAATTCATATTGTAGATGTAAAGAAAGTGATCTAAGAGGCATGCTTGTTGTATGAAGAATATACGATTAGTGACAACATTCTTTAATACTGTGAAATTGTGCTATAAATAAATATAAAGGGTACAATGTATAGAAATGGGAATACTTAATGATATCAAGCAGATTGAACACTCTCTTGCTCACCCCTCTCGTTGGTGAAGCAACAGTGGCCTTCAAGGACAAGAAGCTCCTATGGTGCATGATAAGTATGATCCTCCATTTTTTAAGTTTTTATAATCAAAACAGTAAATCGATACAAATTCCCTTGCACACAACAACCTCTCTCTTCTTCTTAATCTTCAAGTTCGTCAAGTAGCCACTGACGAAATACAAAAACGCATATGCTACTAGTTTGTCCCTTCTGTGCTACAGTAGAAACAGGGCAATGCAAGATGGTAGCCTCCATGAAGGGGACCCGCTCTTATGTAGATATATAATACTCATTCTAAGTTAACAAAAACCAAGTGATTTGAATGTTCAAGTGATTATACACAAATTTAAACATACTTACGAATATTACATATCATTTCTCCTAAATCTGTTCTACTGCTAAATACCACACACTGTATCTTTAAAGAGTGCTTTCAAACTCAATCAGTTTCTGTCTGTCTGCTGTTTTTCATGTTTCACAGAATACTTCTGTTTGCATCAAGTCCTTCCTGATTCTAGAATAACTGTAAAATGAAATGTTTCTGACCACAATTATAATTATAAATGTTCGTCTACAGCCTTTTTATTCCCATGAAGAATTCAAGACAATAATGAGCTAAAAATACATAATTGATACATGATGAATAAAAAGTCTGATGAGCAAATGTTTTGTTTTCATTGAAGAGATGAGACAAGACTAATGGACTGTCAGACATTCAAAATCAATGAAAGTTCCCCCACATTGAGTCCAATCAGCCCGTCAAAATACAAACAATGCATTCAATACTGGTTGAATTTGTCGAGGGACACAGTGTTGACGTTGTCAAGTGTGTTGCAGGTACTTATTCACACTGCCTCCATACATCTTTATCATTGTCACTGATGATTCTTTTGTATTTCAAAAAGCATTTTAGTGACAAAGCCACAACCAACCATCTGGATGATATCCGTTTAATATTTAACATTTAACATTTTTTGCCGCTGTTAACTTTAATACCTTTGTGTCAAAACCTTGGTATATCTTAGTTTGGCGATATATTAGAGCAGAGCAGTTTTTAAAGTATCAAAGATAGTGTTTCTGTCACCACAGGCCAAGTTAGGGACTGCCCTAAAAGTGCAATACAGCCCATTATGAACACAGGAGTCAGATCAGCAAAGACGGCACAGTAGCATTGAATTTTGGGAGAGTCTATGCTAAATCATCAAACTAACACAAGGAATTGGAAGAATTAGAAGAAGAGACCAAAATGTGTGACCAAAACTAAGAGGCATTTCTGTCTTAAGACTGTGACTAAATCTAAAATAGTTGCAAGAATTAATACTTCTAAGTTGGCACTCATTTATCTGAGGGTATCTGATAGCTTAGCTCCATCTGACTGCAGAAAAATGGTGTGAAAGCATGGCCATTACACCCAGGCCTTTATTTATAGGTAATATATATGTGTGTTGAGTGGGAGAGCATTACGTGTCCTCACTAAATAATATTCGTTGTGATAAATTCAGACTTGTGATTTGTTTATTGCAGGTGATAATGCTGCAATACCAATGGAATTGCAATTATCTTGCAGTCATGAGAAAGCCCCAATACTTACTAATTGTATGTAGTGGTGCATTCTGTCCTTTTCTGGCACTTAATTGCTCTTCACAAACCTGTTATCTTTCAGAGTGACAGCTCCAGTGACAGTGAGAGCGAGGACAACTTCATCGTGCTACCCCCTCGGGACTACCTGGGCCTCGCCATCTTCTCCATGCTCTGCTGCTTCTGGCCCTTGGGCATCGTTGCCTTTTACTACTCTCACAAGGTAAAGGCCCACAGAGCTCGATCCTGTCATTAACTCTGATTACAATTCATTCTATTTAAGGTCAGCGAGCGTAGGCACTTAGACAAGTGCAACCGCAGCCCATTTTCCACCCTGTGACCCTCCTCGCAGTTGTTCCAGGTGACGGAATACGTAAATTCACCATTAACATTGAGGTTCTGATCGTGAATGAGTTCTGTCTAAGCAGTGCACTGACTTTATATTATTTTTTGCCTCTGGCGCTGAGACCTCATTTGTAATACACACTGAGTTTTTCAAATTCAGCCCCGCAACCTCAAAGCACGGCGTATCCGAGTGCTTTTGCAAGATCTTCCACAGTAATTGCAGAGACAATTATACGGAAGAGCAAATAATGTGTCAAAAGAATGAATAAAGGCAAGGCTCATTTTTGATAGGAAACCCAAACACCCAAACAACACATTTGTCACTGTCAGCAGAGGTATAATGACCTAATTGCCATGGTTACTAATGGCTCCCTGAGAGCATTTCTTGTTTTCTCTCTTTTAACTGTGGCTTAACACCTACTCATACACTCATACACTCAACACTGATGAGTAACACACCAGCTTATTCCACTTTCTGCTTTTTTCTCTTTTTTTGTGTCAGACTGGCAAGGCCATCTCCAAGGGAGACTTCTCCAGAGCAGGAATGAGCTCCAGAAGAGCCCTGTTCCTGGCTGCTCTATCCATCACTGTCGGGACAGGGATGTATGTGGGGGTGGTGGTCGCCCTCATAGCCTACCTGTCCAAACCTGGACATGTATAGCACTAGGACAGGTTATATAGAATGGAAGACAAGGCAAAATCGGAGGAAAAGGAAAAGACTGGGTTGAAAAAATCGCTTCAACTGTCTTAAAAGCGGGGGCTGTCTGCGAAAAGAAAAGATAGAGAAAACAAGATGAGTGGATGGAGCATCACTTGGACTGCATATTGATCTGACTGAATCTTTATTTCTGGGATGAAACACACCCACAGAGGTATTCCACCACCACAATAACAAAGAAGAGCAGACAGTGCAGAGAAAGATGACTGCTCTTCCACAAAGACTGTGCTGTACTTACATGAAAAAACTCTGCTCATTAAAATGAAGAACTACCTACCTTTCGCCATAGTCGCTGACAGCAGTTTTATTTTACCTTAATAGTAGCTGTTTTCTCTGTCGATGCCATAACCGATTGTGTATTGTCCACTTTGTAAAGGAATTTCTTGGGAAAACAGGCTACCAGGAGGTTTGTTCAACGAATATACCTGTTATTGATCAGTGACTAAACAGGAGGGAGTGGCCTCTTTCAGGAGAGGTCAAAGGTTATTCTCAAATTGTACACAAATTTCCAGAGCAATTGATAGGACAGTAACTCGTGTTTATTGTGAACTGTAAATATAGTCAATAAATACATTTGGCATGAATGATGAGGCGTCTTCTGCCTTGTCCTTATCTTCTGATTTTTTCTCTACTTTTTTATAGGATTATTTTTGGGCTTGTAAAGACACATTTCAACAAACCTGATATTCATCTCAGTGAGTCACTGAGGGGTACATTTTGGAACTAGTCTGGATGTGAGACTTGTTCTATAAGTTTCACTTTCCTATACACCAGGGGTGTCCAAAGTGCGGCCCGGGGGCCAATCGCGGCCCAAGGTCCATTTATTTACGGCCCCAAGCTTCCATCTTAAAATGTGTTATTTCTAGCACATAAATTAATCACCTTCTGAATCATCTGTACATTTGCTGTTTCTTTCAAGCGCATACAAAGCTAAAGTCAATCCAGAAACGTCTCAAAAAGCTTCATGGACCACTCTTATAAAGCAAAAGCACTGGGAATTCTGCAAGACAGCAATAAAGAAGAAACACAAGAACTCTTAAAGTTGACAGGTTTTCAAATTAATTTTTTTATCACAATGTGAGAATAACATTAAAAGTTCAGAAGACACAAAAGAGGACACAAGACAAGATCAAAATTATGAAATTGTACAGAAAAGGCAAAAATGGTGCATAAAAATTGTTTAGAACACAGGAAAAGAATGATTGTGTTCTTAAAATATTGTCTGCTGGTCAGAAAAGACAATATTTTTCCCACGTTGCCCGACCCTAATGAAAACCATTTTCCTCCAGAAGAAGATAAAGTTTGCTACTAATGTTTACGTTTCATGTGGAGAACTCAGGACTACCTAGTTACTGATTTATTGAGAAAAAAAGTAAAATAATTGTTTTGTTTTTTATGATTCCTAAGTCTCAGTAGGAGCCAATGGCCCTGAGGTATTCTGACAACATCAAATGTGGCCCTCTTTGAAAAAAGTTTGGACACCCCTGCTATACACCATTCCAAAAAGAAAGATCTATTAACCCCAGTGCAAACTAAACATTTAGTAGATACACTCAAACCAGATCTCCAGTACTCTCAAATTCTAACACAGTTGAAAACGTACGTGTGCTTCTTTCACACCTGGCTCCAATCAGTAAACCAAAATGAATACGCCATTTTGGCACCACCAGTGGTTCTTGCTTTTATTTGATAGGACTGAAGAGAGACAGGAAATGTGAGATGACAGAGTGGGGGGTGACATGCACCAAAGAGCAATGGGTCAGGAGTCAAATCTGCAAATTGACGTAAACAGGACTGTAGCCTTTGCACATGGCGCACCTGCTATCAACTTAGCCAAACCGGCAACATTTAAGTCTCTTTTTCCTCTTTAATTGAAGAGTCCAAGAGCAATGACTCTGAACAAAGCCTCTTTGTGGTTTCTCTAAATTTTCAGTGTGTGGATTGAGAGATTGGTAGAAATAGATATCCATACAAAGATGAGGGAAATAAACAGCTAAAGGTAATGGCTAAACAGTCAACAATTAGCTTAGAGTAAGTGATGAATTGTTAAAACGTTTTCTTAAAGCTCCTGTGGGGAGCTTTTGGTTCGTGAGGATTTTGGTATGAGGGGTACCTCTTGCATCTTTGCTGATTCATTTTGAACATGTGGATTAAGTGTTTATTAAAAAAAAATTTGATTTTGCTTTCTCCTAATAGTCTTAGGTATCACTTCAGCAAATGTGTGCAATGGTAAATATAAAGAAAAGGCTTTTTCAGCAGCATGTTGTGACTCACTGTCTGACACCTTCCCCATGGCTGTGATTTCAGGCATTAGAAATAACTGTGTGGAAAATGTCCATCTTAATAGTGATGGTCCCTCTTACTTTTGTAGCTCATAAAGTGGCAGAAGTTTAAATTTCTGTCTGTTTCACAACCTCATAAAAACTGCTCAGAGGATCTTTAAAAGTAAGAAATAACAGTTGTTTGTAGGTCAAGAGTAACAGTTGAAATAGTTAGCTATGAGTAACTGTGTGGCATTTGAAATGGTAAGTTAAAATTAGGTGACTGAAATGGGCTAAACTTAAATAAAGGGAATAAATATGTAAAAATAAACAGTTAAAATAACATTCTTTATGAAATACTTGAAATCATTCACTAACAATAACAAATGGTGGTAAGTAGCCTTCAGAAGGCCTTGCAGGTCAGCAGCAACCAACAGTTATAAGCTGACAATCTGATTAATGATAATATTCGCTCATATACCGTATACTGTAGGCTACATAGAAGTGTTGGGTCCATCCAGTTTATAATCTATACAGTGAGAATCTTCTTTTTGGAACTGATGGCCAGGTCGATGGAGCATTAATTGTTCTACCGATGGGCTGTCAGCGCACATCAGACAACAAAAGTTAGAAACCACTAAACCAGACATGGATTGTGTGGTAACAGAAGCCTGTCAGAGCATGCTGTCAATCACAGGGTGTTATATTGACTATTTGCTGTTGTAGACGCAGGCTTCTGCTGTAACTGGCATGGTTCCAAACTGTCTTTTGGCACTCAGTCATCGTGTCGCCTCGGGGTGACTTTAGCTGCCAGAGGGCTGTGAGTGTCAGAAACAATGCCTCCTTTCTAAAGTCAGGATGTCAGAGCAAAATGAGAGCAGCACTTTTATTTCCCTGCAGGACTTAGATGAACCATCCTGCACGTCCCCTTCTCTTTACCCACCTGCCAAACAACCTGAACGTTATTCTCCAGAGCCGCGGTATCCTAAGCCACTCAGTGCCCTTCAAGTCCAACTTGCAGACAGCACTGATCCCTCAATAAGTTCGAGAAGCAGAGAAAACTGTCCACTACCATTTATTTAACACTGTGGTCTGGGTACCTGATTCTGTTTGGCTACAGGGTGGATTGGAATTCTATGAAGCAGTTTTGGTAAAACCGTCTCTTCACTTCTAAGCACCATACAGTGGTGAGAAATGAAGCTTATGTGAAAGTCCTGTCAAAGCTGGTCTCTAGTTTGTGGGAATGTCTTATCCAAAAATTGTCAACTGGCTGTTCAAGCTTTTTAGGTCAATGAAATTACAGCTTTGTATTTCATCAC
Organism: Notolabrus celidotus; assembly: GCF_009762535.1. Classification (NCBI taxonomy): domain Eukaryota; kingdom Metazoa; phylum Chordata; class Actinopteri; order Labriformes; family Labridae; genus Notolabrus; species Notolabrus celidotus. The sequence continues at coordinate 13,967,499 of NC_048293.1, forward strand.
CAATGGTGATGGAATTGGAATTTGTGTGTCTGTGGATTACGGTACTCCCGGAGCCAGCCTCAAGTGGATCCTCGATGAACTGCAGTTTTTAGCACTTTGGCATTGGACCATAGACTGTAAAAAATATGGACGTAGTATCCGTGACGTCACCCATCTGTTTCTGAAGAGCTGTTTTGAGACCAATCGGCTGCGGCAGCCATATTGCTTCTGTCGAGCCAGTGTGACGTAAAGAGGCGGGCTTTGAGCCTCCTAGCCAACAGCTGCAGTGTTCCCACAGGCAGCTGTGCCTCTCATTGGAAGACTGGTAATCTCAATATCTTCGAAATTGCCGAATTAGAAAAAAATTCACCCCCCTCACAGTGAGAGGACATCGAGAAATGAGCTATTCAGACTATACTCATCTTTTGTACCAGGCTGTAAACATGTTTATTAATGCTGTAAAGATCGTCTTTTCCCCATTCATGTGTATGTGACTTCCGGTACTTCCGGAGCCAGCCTCAAGCGGATCCTCGATGAACTGCAGCTTTTAACACTTCCGCATTGACTCATATTTTTAGACCGGAGGTTGCCGCTTGCATTGGACTCATATTTTTAGATCTGAGGTTGCTGCTCGGTCAGACCTTAGTGCATTACAAAGGAAAATAAGTCACAGCTGGCTAGAAGCTACATACTTTAAATGCAAAACAAAAAGAAGAGAAAAAGAAAACTTGACCTAATGGTTGTTCACATTTGTAGTGTAATGTTCGAAAATGTTGCAGTAATCAGGTTTTTGAAGGACTTTGATGAAGCAACTGGTTCTACCCTCCACATAAAAACCTGTTCATGGACAGCTTGTCTAGCATTACCCCCCTCACATGTACACCCTATCATTAACTGTACCAGGATATCATGTGGTAAGAAAATATGTCAGTTAAGCTATCTAAACCTGACCCCTCCTATATTTGTCCGTTTTCTCTTCTGCAGCTTCTCTACAAGCATATAATGCATGATACGCAGCTCGATGGGGGAGACGGGGGCGAAAAGTGGCGCTCTCATCAATGGGAGCTGTATGGGGAGCTGAAGTGGGCTCACTCTGCAAGCGAGGGCAGAGCTGCTGTGTTTTCTCTCCCTCAATAGATAGGAAGCTTCACCCACGCGTGCTCGCTCGCTCACTCACTCACTCACTCACAGCATCCATAGCAAGCTCAGACCACCACAAGCAAACTGGTTTTATTAGTCATCCACCCCCACATGAAAGAAACTTTCCAAGAGGTAGCAGCAGGTTGGATCTAAACTTCAGTCAAATTTTTCTTGAATATGTTAGTACAAGTTTGATGTTGATATTACAGTATTCAGAAAAGGTCTGTGTATTAAAAGGATTATACATCTGTATTTTGTTTAATCCCAACGTCTGAAATTAGATAAAGCTCTTTTTGTGGAGGTTCACAAAGTCATATCCCTGCCAAATCCCAGAGATGACAAAAAGAGAATTTATGGGTCTTGCAAAGAGAGCTAATGTGAAAAAAAAAACATTTTCAGAGAAAAAACAGTGATGAATGGGTCGAAAACAAATAGATAAGATTCTGAAAGAGAGTGCAAAGACGAAAAGACATTAGAGCAGAGTGCTACATTAATAAGGAGCATGATGCTCTTGACTGTTCATGCGACTGAAAGGCATTTTCAGATTTTTGTCATTGCTTTGATAAAATACCTGTCACCACTCTCTGCCTCCGAACAATAGATGCATAAAAAGCATCTTCAGTTTGTGCTGTGCCTCTGCAAACGAGGATTTATTTGAAGGGAAGCCGCCAATGTAGACGTGGTATCCTTAGTGTTACTGACATTTTGTAGAAAGTAAATCTTGGAAATATTTCCCTTGTGAAAGGGATCTTGAAATAAGATTCAGCAGACAATCACCGGCTGTAATCACAATGGGAGGATGTGAAGGAGGAGTGAATGGAATATAGTGGTTACGTGTGCAAGTGGAAAGGCTCTTGGCTTGGCATTGTGTGACACATCTTTAACAAGAACCTCATAGTTCATTTGGTAGATTACAGACACTTGAATTCTGTTTGAAGTTCATCCACAGATCTTTTCCCATGCAGGCGGATATGTTTAATGTATATTTGATTATTCCAGGGACAATTTCTAGGTCAACAGCGGCACAAATGACGTCTCTGGCAATGGATGGAACTAAACTTGTGTCTACTGCACTTTGAGAATTCACTTGTTAGAAGACAGATATGGAAAATAATGAGAATATAATAATACTTACTCTGCACTTCAATGAAACAGGAGTTTTAGATATTCTGCCTCATACTGAGCCAAGTCCACCACTGTTTTTTCTTAAATAAGGGAAGTTGAAAAAGCTCATTCTTTATCTCATAAAAAACAACTTTCACACCAGGAATCTCTCAGTAATTCTGTCCATCTGGCTTCCTCATGAAAAATAACCAAATTAGTGAATAATAAATTCTCTTCTTTTTATTCCTTTTAATCTTGAAGGATTTGGCATCTTTTGGTGATGGACGAAGCACATATTCAAGACATCAAGTACTGAAACATTTCCATGCACATGTACTTTGTTGAAGTACTTCCATTATCTGCCACTTGACTGCATTTTGGAGAGAAATAATGTCTTTTTTTGCTCCTTAGCTCTTGACCCTGCTCCCCATATCTCTAAAAAGTGTTCATTTACATAACAGTTTGAGGTGCAAAGAGGTGAGACTCTGCAATATTTAACTGAAAGGTCAAACACAAAATATGAATACCAAAGTGTGGAATTGTTCTCCTTTCTCCTGTTAAGCATCTAATGACCCTTCAGATTTATTTTGGGAACCTTTGGAGGAACCACTGGATTGAACTAAGTGTATATAAAGCAGCTCCACTGCACAATAAAAGCTTACTGATCTGTGGATGACATTATATTCATTATGTAATTATTGGATTTGAAATAAACTATCAGCTATAGAGGGCGTTTAATCATGCAGATTAAGTGAAGCGGTATTTTTTGAAACATTTTGCAATAAGGGTAAATATAATGTACATAATTAACACTTCACTAATGCATAATGATGATTCAATGCGTTAATAGATGCAGGATAGTTAAGGTACATGTTTTCAATTTAGTAAAGGATCGGGTGGACTTAATTTGATTAGTTCACACTCACTAGATCATCAATTTATGACATGAAGCCCACAATTACCATGCACATTAGTCTATATGTAGTGATATAAGCTTCAATACAAAAAACAATAATTCAGCCTCCTGTGTATGCTCAGCCTCTTTTTAGAAAACTGTTTTGAAATTACTGGTTCACTAAGAAACACAAAGCTTTGGTTTCAGTCAAACTGGCTAAAAAATGCAAATATCTTCATATAGGAGTTATAAACATAGAGTAATACTGAGAAATATAACTTTTATGAAACTGAAATCCAGCCAACTGGATGAATATCAAGTTATGGATAGACTGTGAAAAAAACATTCATGGTGAGAACTCATATAAATCCTGCATCCGTCTTTTAGTATTTATTTGTTCCTCTATCAGCCGCTTTGCTTGTGATCAAGTATTTCCTCATCTTTGTGTTGGCATTTAAGATCTGAGAACTTTTGGTAACACTGCTTAGCTTTAGCCAGACAAATGTTCATTACCAACTGGCCTGCAGGATATGAGAGGAATCTGTAATGTGCAATTACACTATTCATTAGTGCAAAAATGATATGAAGTGCAATGGATAAATGAAAAATATTAAAATGTAAGCATTACCTTTAAATTATTAAAGTTTATATTTCCGTCTGCTGTTCTTCATCTTACACAATGAATGTGATTCCAACTTGCCCCTCTTGAGTCTAAATTAAACACAACAAGCTGGTTTAGCTTCATCTGACTGTAATATGCTGTGTGAAAGCATGGACATTATATTCAGGTCTCCACCCAGTAGTTGAATGTATGCATGCTGAGTGAGGAAGCAATGCTTGTTTACATTAAAGCTCCTGTGAGGAACCTTTTGTTTGTTCCAACTTTGGCGCCCCCTGTGGACAATATGGTACATGTTATCTTTATGCTGATCTAGCTCTGTGCATATGTACGGCTGGGCTCACAAATGATGTACTCATACTGTATGGTCCAACTGTCAATCTGAACCTGAGTGCTCACCAAGCGTGCCAGATACGGCCCTGGTGGTGAGGCTTTCAGCAGTGTGACTGCCCCCTGGTGGCTGGCTGCAGTATAGGTCAAAAAATCCGTCTCCCCCATTCATTTGAATGGGGGAGCAGTCAAACTTTAAAAAATAAATACACGTCGTACGAATGTTTCTCACATCCGTATGCTGTGGTTATATGTAGTTAGTATTTGACTGTTTTGTGTCCAAGGCCTCTTTTTTCTGAAAAGTTTCTTTTTCGTTAGTTATTAGAGTTTAAAAAACGGGGTTTTACTTCCGGGTTTGCTTTGATTCACAGCAGCCGTAGAACGAAACTTCAAAGGGCACACAGCGTCTTGTGACGTTACGCTGTAGGGCGGAGCTTATAACAAAGGCTTCACAGGCTCTGGCTGCACAATGGCGGCGCCCAGGAGAGGGATTTTTTGGCTTCAGAACTGTTCAACGGGAAGAGGTGGAGCAACGCTGTCCATTTTTATTTACAGTCTATGGTGCTCACACTGGATGTGTTACATCAGGATAGAGCATTGACAATTGACAATAAAGTTTCCTTTGAAAACTCCTTCACGTGGAAGTCAAGGAGTATGACTTCAATCATAACCATTAAGTCCAATAGTCACCTTTCCGACCTGACCACTAAAACTGAAAATGTGTGGGCTTCATTGAAGTAGAATTTAAGACAGAGCTGTTGTATTGGATTGTGTATTGTGAATGTTCACATCACACACAGCCTGTTGCCATGGTGCTTTTATATGCTGTCAGCCTTTATGTACTGGCACAATCAGGAAAAAAGTCCTAAAGTTGGGGAATATGCGCATAGCTCTGCTTTCACTTTTTGAGGGGATGGATGCAGCCGGCTGGCCAAACTTTCTGAAATGCCAGAAATTCATCCGACTATAGTCAGGAGCTGCTGAACAGGCTGTGATCGGCCCAACCTCTAAATGCCTGGTAAGTGTCTTCATCCAAAAATCTCATCCTGCTTTCTTTAAACAGTTAAATGTATCAGTAATGAAGAATCTTTGCTGTAAGAAAAATAAAGAAGAGACTGCTTGTTAATCTCTTCATCTGTCACCTACCCTGCGGCTGCAATTTCAGGCATTAATAAATAACTGTATAGAAATAAACAATCTTGTTGCTGATAGATTTTTCTTTGTTGCTGTAATATGTCATCAGTATCAATTTCACTCTGTTTCAAACCCACTAAAACTACTTTACAAGCTTTAGAAAACAGCAATACATTCAGACTTTTGCAGTGTGTTTACTGTCAATGCTCTTATTGCAATAACCATGAAATTGTGATTTAGTGTGCAGCTCTAATTTCTGCTGTGATCTATGCCTTCATCTCATCCAGACTTAATGATGTATTCTCTGTATGTTGGCTAAGATCAGTTCTCTCCCCTGCATCTCCAATCAGCGCAAAATGCTGATGAACATCTGCTAACTGGGAAAAGAAAATGTGACAACATTATACGTGTTTCAGTCTCTCTTCCTCTCTGTTTCAGGATTGATTTAAAGATTGTATTGATTGTTTTAAAGGGTTTAAATGGATTAGCACCTTCCTATCCTGTGGATCTCTTTCACTATCGTTCTCCAGTTAGACCTCTTGGGTCAACTAAACAGACAGCGGTCCAAGTCTCACAAAACAGAGGGGGTCAAGCCTTTGCCATAAATCTGACATGACTTGCCAAAGGGTTTTTCCATAACCCTTTTCATCCTGCATTTGTAAATGTAGACATCGCTCCAGCTGTTGGCACAACAGATATAAGCATCCTTTCTGTTTCCAAAACTCTCCACCCCCCCACCCCCCTCTCCCTCTCTCTCTCTCATCCTTTGAAACCTCTACTTTACTATCAAAGTAAAGCTCATCTTTGCAGCATTTCACACATACATGCTTATCTGCCCTCACACCTTTGTCACACAGCAACATGCCTCTCTCTGTGTGGCTCCTCAGTTTGCCAGGGCACACTCTGGACTGATAAGAGCCTCACAGCCTCGTCTTCTGGCTCCACTTATCACTCTCCGGCAACAAGGCAGTGGCGTCTATCTGTTTATGTTTTCCTTCTTCTGTCTGATAAGTGCAGACTGGACTCTTTCTTTTTTTTTTTTTTTTTGCCCACAAGCATTCCTCCGAGCTGTGCTGTCTTGTGCCAGCAGACACGTCCAATAGAGATGTAACCGTTTTTTAATTGCAACCACTTCACAGGGAGGGGTGATGTCATTGTTTGAGACGTAAGATATGAAGAAGGAAGAGAAAAAAAATGTGGTGGTAAGGTTATATTAAAGTCTGACAGGGTGTGTGTTTGCTCAGATGAGTGGAGCTGGCATGTGAAGCTGCCCACAGATGGCCTGCTGGAGGAAAACAGAGCAGAGAAAGGCTGGAAGGCGGCTGCTGTGGACGGCTGCTGGTGTTGTGCCACACATCATGAATCTTTCCAGGACAAGCAGTGAAGTCCAACTTCAAGAGAAAAAAGATAACCATTAAGGCAGCAGAATGAAAGAGGAGACAGAAGGTTATTCAGGGACACAAGACTCCAATTATACTGCTGTAATATTAATGCTCAGTGTGTTTTATTTAAAGGGCGATCTGTTTTAGACAAAGAGAAGAAAATGCATGCCATTTAACACTTTTATTTTGCTGCTTTGAAATTAAAGAAAAGGCTCAAAGGTTAGCAGGCAAAATAACAAGCTATTTATTTAACATTATATAACTTCCTAGTTTCTTTCCAGACTTTAATCTAACATAATGAAATACGTGTTCAGTAGGCGTCCGGCTTCAAGAGCAGAGTCAATCAGCAGCTTAATCAAAAAGCTTGTGGGGCTAAATCAGCCTTATTTTTACACAAAGTGGTAGCATCCCCCTGCACAAACTCTGTGTGCTGATTTCAGACAGTTTGAGGTGTATTTACATAAGGACCCTCACTCACTGAAGGGTAAAAGAGAGCTGTGTGTGCTCTGTGTGATCAACCAAAGAGGACAGCGTTTGAAAAAAAAAAAAAAAAATACCCAAGAGATGAAATCAGCCTCCAGCCAGGGCAGATCATTTAGCCGCAGTATCAATCCAGCCTCCATTAACCCACTGCAGACAGCCTCATCAGTGACAGCAGCAGAGGAGTGACAGGAGATGACAAATATTGATCAAGAAATCAAATCATGTCAGCTCAGAGGCCTGCAATGTACGCCTGACATGGGTGAATCAATGTGAAGATGTTGCAGCAGAATTTTCATATATTGGCTGCATTAAAGAAAAGAGAGGTGGTGGTTTAAATCATACGTAAATCAATTTAAGGAGGGTTCTGGCTTTAAATTAAGCACAACACTACCACCATGTGGGTTAAGGTTGAACTACATTTAAACAGCAGGGGGAAGCATTCACTGCAAGTCATTGATAAAATGCTCTGAGATGTGTGGGTACATTTGAATTCTGAGTAAACATGCAGTGTGTTTTGTAAATTGTAAATGATCAATACACACTGATGCATAATGTACATGCAAACAGGGCGTGCATTACATTATAAAACCCATAGACATATTGCATATGTAACAGATTTACAGTGAACAATGTGTATGCATGTAATTAAAGCTCCTGTAAAGAACTTTCTATTTGTGTTCATTTTGGCGCTCCCTGTGGACAAAGTGATGCCTCTAATGTCTATGCTTTGTGTTTTCTAACAAGAAAAACCTTATCCTTCTTTCTTTAGCGGTCTTTAGACACCTATCCCCTCACAGCGGTTACAGGCATCAAACACTACAAAATAGAAACAATCTTTTTGCTAACGCTGTACTTAGCTTATATACTGTAGGTCATAAACAGGCAGCACTGTTCATTTCAGTTTGTTTCATATCTAGTTAAAAACGCCTCACAGGAGCTTTAAACACCATGTCTGTGTTTATACAGGTACTGTGCATTTGTGTGAGAATATTACTTCTATGTCTTATTCAATACAAGTTTCTAATATGCAGTTTAAGATCCCGTGAGGAGTTTTTAGCTGTTTCTGAAGCAGACTGAAATTAATATTGATGTCACTTTATTGTCATTAGTTGTTTTTATTTTTTATTTTTCCTTGTTCTCTTTCTTAGATTTCCAGTATATGTGTCTTTTGGTACCTTGCCTTGTGTTGATTTCTCTTGTGTTATATGTTCTCCTCGTTTGTATACTCATGTCTGTGTATTCCTTGTCTGTGATTATGTCGAGTGCTTCCTGTTTTATTTTGTAGAATCTCCTTGTGTATTATGTTTAGTTTTACTTCCTGTGTTTTCCCTCCCTCCTGATTGTCTTCACCTGTGCCTTGTTGGTCTCACCTGTGTCCCCTTACTCGTTACCCAGTGTGTGTTTTTAGTCTCCTTGTTTCCTCCCTGCAGTGTCAGTTCACTGTGATGTGTCAGGTGCAGTGGTGGAGCCACACAGTTCTGACTTGGGTGGCCAAACTGGGGCACTGACTGTTGAAGGGTTGGCCGGGCGTGGAAAACATTAGGGGCTTACCCTAAACGGGTAACTTCCAATAATCACATCTAGTTTAACTTCTTTTTATAAAATAATTTAAAAAACGTTACATTTTTGTAGATTTCTAACGTTAACATAAAAAATGTAGCTCAACAGAGTCAACATTTAAATCTGCTGAACTGAACTCTTTAAGGACTCAAAATGAAGATGATTATCCAAAGTCAAAGCATCAACAAAAATAATATTCAAATCCACAGAAACTACTGTCTCTGCAGCTTGTTTAAACACATTAGCTGATTTGAATATAAGTAATGACTCTGACATGGCAAATAGCCAATCATGTTTAAGAAGTTCAGGGTGGCCACAGGGGTGGACAATTAGTTTTCAGAGGTGGACATGGCCACCCCTGGCCACCCCCTGGCTCCGCCACTGGTCAGGTGAAGTCTCACCCTGTGTTCCTGTGTTCCTGTTACAAGTGTTTTTTGTTTAAAGTCATTTTTGCGTCATATCAGTTTTAATAATTGAATACTTATCATTTTTTTGAATCTGCAGTTTGGGTCCTGCACCTTTTTTTCGTTCCCTGAACCGTGACACTTAATGGCCTTGAAAGCAAAAAAGACCAATGCAAAATCGAGAAATACGATCTATGTAGTCATTTTTAAGGTTCAAAAGCACTGACATTAGGTGGGTAGGTGTCAGATCAAGTGACTGCCTGAATGTTGCCTTATGGTAGATTCTCAATAAGTCATACATTTGGCTATTAAAAGACGTCAGGATGAGATTTTTGTCAAGAAACACTAAATGCAGCAAAGACTGTATTGTACAAAAGGGGTGTCAAATTAGGCACAAACCTAAAGTTCTTCAGGGGAACATTAAAGAGAAGGGTTGTAAGGGAAATATCATACACAGTTTATTCACTAACTTTTACCAGAACTGCCTTCCACATCACAGTCTTCATTTCCTGCTTCTTTCGACTACTTCCTGTACTTTTTTCTTGTTGTAAGAATGTGATGAGATATGAAAGTTGAAAACTCAGTAGCAGGTGTTAAAAATTAGTGGCAACTGCAGTAAAATGCTCAAAGGATGGAGAATACTGTGAGTTACAAGACAACTTGGGTTAGTCTATTTCCTGAAGAAGAGCATGTGGTATTAGATAAGCACTGATTGTGAAATTCAGAGCTGATACTGATGTTTCAAATAATGTAGCCGATAGAAGATTCCAGTACAGAATTTTTTGCATTATTTCTTTGTGTTTGTCTGCCAACATTTTCTTTCACCTTAAACCATGGAAACAAATCAGCTGTCCAAACTTTTGGTGACTTCTTCTGAACAATTAAAAAAACATCTACTCTGAATCAGAAGTTAAATGTGAATGTGTCAGCATTCAATTAATGTGATAAAAATAAAAATGAGATACAAATAAACAGTAGGTACTGACAATCCAGTGTTTCAGTTGTTTGGTTTGTGATGTATTTATTTCAAGAGGTTCAGACTTAAAAGATTTGGGTTTAGTTTATTAAGTCATGGCTGCTCTATTATAATTCAAACATTACATGTATTGAAGCTGTTAATGGTTTATAAAGCTGAACAGTTACCATTAGGGTCATCAAAGATTCCATTTTCTCAACAAGCTCAAAATAAAAGTAAGGTGTGCTCTTTTTGTCTGTAGCTGTACTGACCACTCCCTGCAGTAGAGGGCAGAACAACACTACATTTCACTTCTCTTTACTTCTCTTAACTACATCTTGTGCTTCATCCTGTTTTATTCAGTCTATGGCTTCATCTCAAATCAGCACGCAACCAGAGCCCAGAGCCCTCCCAAAATGATCTGCATGGACTTAATCTGAGCACTGAAATCATATTGCTCTTACCCCTATCAAAAGAAAATTGAATGTTAATATTGCATTAGACCAAATCTTCCCATAAACCTCCCTCTGATCTCGCTTTGCGTGGCTGGAGATGATCTTATGATGGTCTTCAGCAAGCAGACTGTCCATCAGGGATACTGTGAATTACCTCCACATATCCAACGTAAACAGCTTGATCTTCAGCAAATCTGCTCTATCATATCCTCCCATTCCACTCTCAGAGGATTAAATAGCTGTGCACTTTAGAGGAATAATCCTCACCCTGTATGTCTTGGCCTCAATAACTGAATTGGGTTGAGGGTTTGTGGAGGTGAGAGCTCAGTCTATTGCTAACCATTCCAGCTATGCTGCATCGAATGGTTATTTGGCTTGGGGAGAATTCAACCTTAAAAAAAGATGGGAGAAATTATTTCTTGTGATGTCTGTTGCCTAAAATCTAAGCCTCATACTGCTGAAGTTTGAGACCAAACCAAAGTTAACAAACTTGTGTGAGGTTACATACACTGGGGGAAATACAGTTGCCAGAAAACCTTTTACAAGTTCTGAAAGTCACATTTACCAAAGTTTTGCCACAGGCGCCGAAAGTTCAGATAGGATGCTAAAAGTTGCTAACTAGCACTGAACAAAAAATACAGTGAAACCAATGGGGATTTTGAGACATTGACATTTGTCATCACATATTAAGCATTTGAGGATTGTAAAACTAGCTGTAACCAAAACGATTTTTTAAACTGTTACTTCTGGAATATGTGGAGGCCATTAGCGGGCATGGAAATGTATCCATTGAAATAGGAAAACTAGCTTTGTAAAAATAGAAATAAGTCAAGATTTCCAGTAAACAACTGTCATGAACTTATCCCTGGAATCTGTGTAAATATAATGCATGGATGTCTGTCCACTTAGGGCTTTCATAGAGTAGATTTAACATACTTTAACATGGAAATAGCCACACACAACTCCTGCTAGCTAGCTAAAACCTGCCTGCTAGCAGCTTGATGCACACAGCACAGGCAGGAGTAGCATACGTTCAGATTTTGGTGCAAGCTTACAGTGCTGATGTACCTCAGTATGAAAGCCTCTTAACATTGTCTTCTTCATCATCCCCCATCCTCATTTTCCTCAGACTGTGGCAACATGATGTCCACTGTCACGCAAACTGCTAAAGGGTTATTTTTTCAAGTTTATTTATGGCTTTTTCATGACTTTATTTAGAGAGATAGGACAGAGGAGAGAGATGGAAAGTGGGAGAAAGGGTGGGGAATGACATAAGGTAACCAGGGTCCCTGGCCACCCCGGTTGAAGGCTTTAGCCTCTTGCCCAAGCGTCAACCTCCGCTTTAAAAATATGAGTCCAATGCGGAAGTGCTAAAAACTGCAGTTCATTGAGGATCCGCTTGAGGCTGGCTCTGGAAGTACCGGAAACCACATACACACCAATTCAAAAAAGCCGATCTTTACAGCAGAAATAAACATGTTTACAGCCTGGTACAAAAGACGATTGTAGTCTGGATAGCTCATTTCTTGATCGGCATACACTGTACGGGGGTGCATTTTTTCTTCTAACGCAGCAATTTCTAAGATATTGAGATTACAAGTCTTCCAATGAGAGGCACAGCTGACTTGATTGGCAGGCGGGAACACTGTAGCTGTTTGTGAGGAGGATCACATCCCGCCTCTTTACGTCACAATCGCTCGACAGCAGCAATATGGCTTCCACCGACGATTGACCTGAAAACAGCGCTTCAGAAACAGATGGGTGACGTCATGCATACTACATCCATATTTTATACAGTCTATACTCTTTACATGGGGTGCATTATTGAAGCTAAACTAGCGCCCCGAGGTTTGGTTGAACTTTTTGCGAATTGTAAGGTATAGTAACACTAAGACTAGAAACTGTAATGTTTATTCTGTTCCAAACATCCATCCATATTAGAAACAAAATTAACTGACCAATCAATGAAGCAACAAAAGTCAACGTCATCACCACTTTCATCAAAGGTGCGTCATTATATATTATTCTTTGTTTACATATTGTAGCGACGGCTCATTATGTCTCACTTCCCATCATGTTTTGTGTTGGACTGACTGACTTGATTGTTAAGCTAGTAGTTTATCATTTTAAACATGCATTTATGCTAAATGTTTGTGTTAGTATTTGGAGGATCTTGTCACCAAATATAATTTTGTGTTAATGTGTAGTTTTCTTAAGTTTTGACAATAACTACGTAAGGAGACCATTGTATTTGATCACTACAGCTGTGTTTTACTCAATTACATCAGCACTGCATTTAAAGTTCACTTATGTCATAACTTCACCTGGACTAAACAGGACTACACTGGATCAAATTTGTAGTCCACTGAAGTTAAAGTATTTCTATGGACACATATTAGTTACGTCACATAAATAAACAGGTTCCTATGCAGCTGTATGAATGGAGAAGTTAATAGTCTCTTTTGGGATGTGCCCAAATGTAACTCATCAGTCTTGTTAAGTTGATTTCACTAACAGACTGATGATTAGACACCACATTGCCACCCCTTAAAACATGGTGATAGCATGGCTCATATCTGTAAAATATCTCTATTATTTGTTGAGCTCGAACATTTAGTGCTCTTGAGAATTTGGAACAGAGTGCTGAAACAAGAAATCAACCAGAGTAGCTTTGAACCAGTGATGTTTGAGGATATCTAAGAGCAAGCTTGTATCTTCTTAAGTGCTCTCAGACAGATACTGAGTCATTGTCAGCTTAGGGAGAGTGTTTTCTGTAGCTGTCATAACCTCAAAATAAAACCACTAAAGTCTATTATATTAATTGGATTAGCCTACATGGTTGCTAACATTATGCTTTCAATTTATAAACTGTATATCTTCACAATTCACAAATGTGTCAAAGCTACCACTCTGTCCCTGTCGTCTGTATACACAGGTCTGTATTGTTCCCAGGTTCATTTTCTCAGGTTTTCTTATTACTCTGTCACACTGCAGTCCATTTCCCAGCCATCATTAATTATAGTGTGTATCCTTATCTCTGTCAACAATATAATTAGCAACCTTTTCCCCATCTTGTGACATTATGGTTCCAATCTGAGAGCCATTCAGTGCTCAGACACGCAGCAGCATACTGATAATAGTCGTCCCTTGCCCTTTGAAATTGCTCTCTGTTTAATTGGAGTGGAACTCATTAGTGAGCCCAATCGGCTAACTGGGGATGAGGAGTAAAATGCGATATGGATTACAGCTAATGCAGACACATTGGGGTGTTTTAAAGTGAAGTTCAAGTGGCTTGATTCAGAGTGCAGAAAATGAAGATTGCCATCAAATAAAGCTGTTAGAGTTCAGCTAAGTATTTCAGTATAAGAGGATGAAACAGCTTGAGAATCTGCTGGTGGTCGCATCTTTTAAAGAGATTTAAAATCAGACTGAGGTCATCTTAATGTGAGGGTGCTTTCACTTTTTTTCCCCTCCTGTCCCAAAAGCAGCGGTCCCCCGGTTTCATCTGAAATTGAAGGCCCTCAACTGCGACGGATTATAGGGACGAACCCAAGCATGCAGCTGTGGACTCTGTCCTAATGAGCCCGGTCAGCAGAGCAGCAAGGGACTACAAGTGGCTGCTCCAACAATGAAGGCATCTTTATACCGTTGAAAAGTTACAGTAAGGCCTTCAAAACCAAATCCTCTTTCACAGATTTAGACAGCAGAATAAATACACACCAAAAAGCCACTTTTAATAAAAGGTGAGCTCTATTTTATGCTTTGTATATTACAGATTTTGCGAATGAAAAGACAAACATTTCAAAGACTACAAGAAAACATGTTTCAAATTGTGCCTTAGTGCGAGAGATTAATATATCAGGTATATACAGCGCGATATAGGACAACAAATACTTTCTTTCTCTTTAAAGAGTACTGTCGGTGGTGGGGGTTCTGGTCTCACATGTCACTATTTAGAAGCTGTACAAGCAACATTATAAACAAATATATGCCAAGAATGAAATAATATCTTCAGACTTCTCATTGGTAGTCCTCAAAGTGTGCTATGACTGTTATATTTGACAGACTTTTGCTCAAACAGCTCTACATATAATCATGGGATCTTTTTACACCGATATTCAAATCCAACTCTGTAAGAATGTCTTTACTGTTCGTTAGCGAAAATGACTGTAAGTTTGGAAATACATCAAAAAAAGTGCATTTGCATCTTGTGTGCAGAGCCTGTTTGGGCCAGATGAGTTTCTTCCTAAAGAAGTCCAGATGCAGGCCGGTTTAGAGACATCCATAAGAGACAAAACTCTCAGGCAGTCTCTACGGACTCCTCTCCTCCTCTGCTGGACTCAGAGGATCGCAGGGTTTCTCCTCTGCCGTCTGTCTCTCCTGTTTCCCCTCCATCAGTCTCTCCTGACAAACCGTCCCCAGCACTTTAGCACTGTGCTCCTGGGCTTTAGCCCTTAGTGCAGCAATGCTGTTCTCCCTCAGTTCCTCTTTAGACATGGTGGACTTGACCTCTGACCTCTTCTCCTCCGCCTCTGCCTCCTCCTCCTTCTCAGAGCTTGGCTGCTGCTGCTGCTGCTGGGGAGCGTCGCACTTTCCTGTTCCTGTGGGCGGGGGAGGGGCTGGCTCCATGGACTTTTTGTGCATCCCTGCAAAGAGTTGCGGGTATTCAGATTTAGAATAGCGTCTGTTGATTGGTAAGCCATCTTGGACTGAAAATAGCAAGCAAAAATAGTTCCATTTTAGAAGATAATGTATGAATGGAGGATGGCGATAGATGGCCAGGATTGAGGATGAAATATTTGATGCAATGCAAAGTCTATACCATGCACTCAATGCTTTCAGGGGCATCTTAAGCTAAATAGAGCATCTATTAAGCAAAGAAGGCTTTTTTTTTCCTGCTCATCAGTCCAACTCTTGCTAAGGAACATCTAACTGTATGTTGAATTATGTAGTAAATTTACTAAGGGACAGTGACACTGAATGTTTCTGAAAACTTTCAGACAGTAGCCTTACCAAGCAGCCAGGGCGCACAGGACTCCATGATGCCATCCTTTGCAGACTTGAGGATGGACTCCGGCAGTGGGATGGAGTGTCTCACCATGGCACCGTACAGGCCGTACTCGGCCATCACAGTGCTGCGGCCCCAACACTTCTCCCTCTTCCTCCATTTGGCTCTGCGGTTCTGAAACCACACCTGTGACAGGAGGACACCCAGGAAAGTTATTAGTTTCTAGCACCTCTACCAAACAAGAGGAGTAAGTGCAGAACTTCATGGCCTGCACAGTACCGAAGATTATGTCTGTAAGTTACTGTTTAAAGAGTTTGGATTCTGAAATGTGTTGCACTTCTGGTGCATTTTTCTGAAACTATGATGATTAACTCAAATAGTTTGGAAAACGGCTAAGAGAGTAAGTAGAAACTGTTGTTGGTAATAGACATGGCACAGATTAGATAATGAGTTAATCCGTAATCATTAAAAAGATGGTGGAGGGACTGTTGTGTGACTTTTGACATCAGAGGAAGCAAAATTTGGATTTAAAGTTAATTTGAGGTTTCATTTTGTTAGTAACGGCTTCTTTTTTTTTTTCCTCAGGAGGGTTTGACTATAAATAATTATTGAATCAAATATTAATTTGTAAACTT
This sequence comes from Notolabrus celidotus, assembly GCF_009762535.1. Lineage (NCBI taxonomy): Eukaryota > Metazoa > Chordata > Actinopteri > Labriformes > Labridae > Notolabrus > Notolabrus celidotus. Next base: position 13,983,582 of record NC_048293.1, read on the forward strand.
GTTTAGCATTTGATAAAAATGCATTTCTGGTTGGTTGGTTGGTTGGTTGGTACTAGGCTGTTTTATATCCTCTCTGTGGATTGAGTTGTTCATGAAGTTTAGGTGCAACTGGTCCTAATCATTAGCAGACCTTGAAAATGGTCATAAAAAATGTAAAAAGATACTCAAACTATTTCAAACAGCAGAAATAACTGCTAATTATTTTAAAAAGTGCGAACCTCAAGAGGGATTTTTCACAATCTGGCAACAGAGAGTAGTTCAGTCTCCAGGGACCTGGCTCAGGATCAAGTGTAACCTGTTCAGGTCCTGGTAAGTAAGGGAATGCCCTATAAGTTTAATTCCTGCACTGTTGGGTGCCCTTGAGCTAGGCACCAATCCCTAAACTGCTTACAGTAATAGTTTGTGTGCAGCCCCTCACTCTGAAATCTATCTATTAATGCATTTTCATCTTTTTAGTGCAGGTTTGTTTGAATGTGTTTTGGCCTGGTGTAGCATGTTTCAACAACAGATTGAAAAATCAAATTCCTTCCAGAAATGAAATACAGATTTAAAAAAACTAGCATGTTACTGAACTTTAAATTGTGTGATAGCCTTTAATAGAGTGTCTTATAATGTATTAGTATAACAAAATAATATTATGAGATATGTCTTTGAAATGTATGTAAGTGTTATCAAATATATATACACTATTAAAACTGAAGTAGTTGATGAAGATGACCTCATTAGAAATATTTAGTGTCGTTTAAGGAACTTTAAAGATAACTACTCCTGTGCCTGGATTCAGTCAATTGATTTCCCATAACCCCCTGCGGGCTACAGGTGAGAGATCTGAGCCTCTTGTCAGAGCCCATCTCCACCAGTGCTACATCTGCAGACGCTCTGACACATCCAGACACTTTACAGCATGTGCAGGGCTGCAGGCAGAGAGGACTCATTGATTGTGCAGCAACAACACAGGCCACTTAAACACTCTGCTTAGACTCCTCTGATGCCTGTGTGAGAGGGGGAGAGGAGGGGCTCCAAAGAGAGGAAAGATATTAAATTGAAAACGATCAAACCGTTTTTTTTCCTTCTTCGTGATTCTGATGATAACCCTTATTTCATACAAGATACTTTTTTTTCATGAGAAATTGCTTCTGTGGCCCTCAAAAGAGCGCCAGTGTGGAAGCAGGAGGAGGAGTGACCCTGGGGCACGCGCAGGCTGATTGAAAAATAAGTTAATTTCAGGCCCAATCGATGGCGGCCAGGCGGCCAAATATCACGGGAAATTAAACTACCGGGACTCGGGGGAGCCGCGCTATTGACCCGTGCTAATAAATTCAATGTAGTTATTTCATTTGAACTCCCTGCGTGTCTCCTGCAGCAGCAGCAGCAGCTCAGCCTCACGAGCCAGTCTGATTTAACTAATTACACTCAATGAGAAAATTGGGTGTTAATTTTATTTAGGATGGGAGCTTATTTATTTATTTCCCTTTTATTATTTATTCTGTTGCAGCGCGTAATGAGAAAGAGATTAAAAGGCGGCCCGGCAGATGGATGGGCCAGGTCACACCGCAATCTCCTTCCGCCTTGATAGCTTGATTAGGTCGTTAGAGGCTCCTCTACGAGAACAAATTGTTTCACATCCAACTGAACCTGATGAGAGATGATCTGCGGAGGAGGAGGCTGCAGAGAGGAGGCTGCAGGGAGCAGAGGAGGGGGCTTAGCACCTTTCATCTGAGACGCCTGTATTCATATCACTCTTATTAATTATTTTTTGGTGAACATTCGAAAAGTAAGCAATGCTTACTGCCTCTAAATATTCATTCAAGTTAATTAGGATTAGTTATAATCATGTGTTTTAAATATTTACGTTTGTTTCTGATTTTAAGAATGCTTAGATATTTACGATTCCAGGGTTGGAACAGAATGTGTTTGAAATTAGCAACACCAGACTGTGGCTGGACTTGGCTTAATTAGCAATATTTGGTTGGGATCAGCCAGGCATTCTTCAAATTTAATCAAAAAGGTCAGAAAAAAATATCAATCAAACTTGTTTTCGTTTTGTTTTTCATTTTTTCCTTTCTGTCTTTTTTTTCTTCATTAATTTATTTGTCTTTTAATTTATCATATTCATGCATATTTCATTTCTTGTAAATTTTGCATTGTTGAAGGAACAACTGACTTGAAGTGACACTTTGAGCCCTTACTATTTCATGGATATAGGAATTGAGATATTTGAAATATGACCTCATTCGTACGTTTATATTACCCTGAAAGTAATCAGTGTCGATATAATGATAAATAAAATGAAACATGTGGACACGTATCCCTCTTTCCCATAGGCTTATTAGTATTACTCAGAGAGGGGGGGATCCTGTAACATCGAAAAGCATCATTTTGGATTGAATAATAACGAATTATTATAGTTATAATAAAACAGGGTGTCAGATGGGAGCTTAGAGAATACCTGTATCCTGTCTTCAGGCAACTCTGTTTTCATGGCAAGCATCTCTCGGGCGTAAACATCCGGGTAATGCGCCTCGTTGAAGGCCTTCTCCAGCTCCTCCAGCTGGTACGAGGTAAATATGGTCCTGCAGAAAACGGATTTAAATTCATACATGTGAATATCATAATAATGAGGTCGTACAGGAATCTTTTCAACTGGAGTTATATGGTAACCTTATAGTAATAGAGCAGGAAGCAAAAACGTAGAATTAAAAAAAAAACAATTAAAGACACATTTTAATAGCCAATTACAATAAAAGAAGTTTAAAGCAACGTGCATGTCTAAAAAAAATTAAACAATGTAGATGGGGATAAGTCTGACATATCTGGGTGGCTGCAGTAACATAATTATGAACAATCTGAGGCTAATTTAAAGTCCAATCTGATCCGTATATGTCGAGCTAATTTTCTCACCTTTATTTTTACATACACAAAAAAACAATAACTACTGCAGACCAAAATTCTGCTTCTTTTGTAACTGCAGTCTTTTTATTCAAAGAGTAAAAAAATGTGGGGGAAAATAACCTAATGATCTACTCTTTATCAGAAAGAGGCACTAACCGGTGTCGTCTCTTCTTGCGTTTCTTGCTCTGACTGATTGAAGACTTCGACAGTTTTCGTTCATTTGAAGATAAATCCTCAGAGTCTGGATTCAAACAGGGAGAAAGCATAAATATCAGTACATCTTAATATTAGCCTTTTCAGATCCATGAATTATCAGAATAATTTTAAACTGTTAATAATGACACCAAGAATTTCTATTTTTTGAGGCAATTACAATTCAACAGTTCAATTAGGCCAGTCAATTCCACACACCAAACAAGAGTAATAATAATAATAATAATAATAATAATAATAATACAATGAATAATAATAATAATAATAATAATAATAATAATAATAATAATAATAATAATAATAATAATAAACAGAGGTTATTTGAGCTGCTCTTGAATCACTATTAGTGTATCATCTGACCTGAGCTGGCGGACTGGCTGGTCTCCAGCGGGCCCGTGGACCTGCTGTGGGGCTGCAGGTGAACATCTTGTGCGTCCTGCAGCACCGTCTCTAAAAAAGCTGGCTGGCTGTAAAACGATGGAATCCCACCAGGACCGATTAATCCCATCCCCACACCCATCCCCATGCCGACGGGGCCAAGCAGAGATCTGGCCGCGATCAGGTGCGCTCCAGCCGGCAGCGAGCCAAGCGGACTCCTCGGGGCCGCGGAGGGCTCTTTATTCAGCCCCAGAATCTCCTGGATGCCGAAGCCGGTGCACCTGGGCGGCGGATGAGGCGCGCTTCTCTTCGGCTGATGGCCGTTCGTCCCTCCATTCACTCCCAGAGAGGTTTTCTCCGACAGATTCAAACTTTCCGACAGCACAGCGCCTTGTTTTCCCGTCATGCTGTCTGCTATGCTTGAAGAAAGGCCCTTTTCTCTGTCTAAACCGTCTCACAGGATGGTCCCCAGTGCATGATCCTCTATAACACACCAGAGTCCTTTAGAAAATGGTCCTTTTATCCAACAGGTCCATCCCAACAAGAGGCAGCAGCCAGCAGCCAATCAGCTGCAAGGATTCAAGATTCCTGTGGATCATGGATGCATTACGCCCTCTCCGATTCATATCTGCATTTTGTTCAGGACTGTATGGATGAACGCGGAGAGGATTTAGGATACAGTGGGAGCAGAAGGAACAAAATGACTCCAGGATGCAGGATGCAAGAGGAAAGACAAGATACTGATAATAAAAACGGCTTTAAGGAACCCTGATTTCTTTTTAAAAAGGGCCAATCATGCCGACGCGGGGCTTTGAAACTACACCATTAGACTTCGGAGCACCGTAAAATAAAAACATGAAATAAAAATCACTTGTTCTCTGTTTTTGTTTCGAAGTCTAACCAATGAATTGTCTTTTCCAACACCAAAGTAACAATGGCTCTGAAATTCTGCAGATTTGGAAAATTACCCTAATCTAAGACTAATTCAGGAGCCCATGTATTGCCTTTCGAATGGTTCACATACACACAAACACACACTCACACACACATTCAGAGAGATAATTGACCTCCAGATGCTGTGGGAAACTCATCACACACAATTCAAAGAGCCTCCCAAAAAACGACAGCTGGACGACATGGAGCCGCGCGAGCCTGCAGAGCTGATCCCACATCAGCAACAACACAAACACACAGAGAGGCTGCAGAGCAGATTATATCATCACAGGGAAACATACAGATATGGGACACATGAAGGACAATAATAGTTAATTAACCCACAAATTCATCCCATCATATACTGTTCAAGAAAAATAATAACATAGACCATGATGATAATTTTCTTACAATCTTGCAAACTGATCCAGCTTGGCACTTTGGAATAGCTAATTATACCTACAATGGAAAAGTCATGTTTGGGCTTGAAATGCTAATTTGGGCATTTGGATTTTTTTCATTAGCATTTTTGATATGCTTCAAATACAAGATCAGTTTTTATAAATGTAATTTACTCTTTAAAAATGTGCAGAAACAACAGAAACCTGCGTGTATATATTTGAGTCATGTGGTTGTTACCAGGTGTATTTTTATTATTCTAATTAAAACGTATAGTACATTGACAGATATGCTCATGGGTCAGTTTTTTGTGTGTTATATGGTTTGAAGTCATCGCAGGGCAAAGTAGAATTTGTAAATGTGTGCACACATGGTAAAAGTCTGATGCTTATCACCCAATAGACTGACTTTATTTGCATGGTTAGCACATACGAGATAATGCAAAAAAAAAAATTAAAATCTAATGAGGCTGTAATGCCCCACCCTGAGGTGGCCCTTTGGAGTGAACAGCCCTCCACAACATGAGCCAATAAAATCCCGCCATAACACCTTCAACAATCTCAACCATGTGATTCATTATTAAATGAAAAACAGATTACGAAACAATAACAAAGATCAACCAAAACAAAAAACTAATGAATAGAACACAAAGGAAGTCCAAAAGTCCCTGGCAGCACAGTCCTGGCAGCACTGGGGTCCTTGAACACACAGCATTAATTTCACCTGGGGAGAGGAGTTGAAAACGGAGGGGCAAGAAAAAAAAATGCAAGGGAGGAAACTTAAAAGTAGGCTAATGTATATATATATATATATATATATATATGTACATATGCACATCATGCCATCCACAGAAAAAATCGCATGAGAACACTTTGGGTGTGGGTCACGGGTGTTTGGTCTGAGCAATGAACTGAAGCATCATGCAACTATAGAGACTGAATCTTTCAGTCAGGGACATGTCCAGAGGGGTGTACAGGGTGGCATGGGCCCCCTATTGAATCTGGTTGGCTGCTCCAAAACCCTAAGGTATGATTGGCCTGTTGCCTTGTCAGAGGTGGGACTCTTTAAAATCAACTATTTGGACTGTGTTGCAACATGGCTGCAGCAGCTTTCTTTGGATTTAAATTTCACATATTTCATTTTAAATTGTATAGATTAATATTTCTATAATACAAAGACATGCTGGATAGAGATGAAACAGTCCAATTCAATTTGCAAGGAAATTCCTGCACACTGAAACATTGCTAATAAATGTATTTTTTTGACAGACAGTGAGTTTTCTTGCAATGTTTTAAGTACTTGAATTTGTTATTAGTGGAAGTAGATCTGATTAGTGCAGACAGAGATTGCAAATACATGCTATTTATATACTTCATGCCACCCTTATAAGTCAGTACATCAGTTGGGCCACCCCAGTCTAAAAAGACTGGACCCATCCCTGCTTTAAGTCATATTTAATATCAAACTGTGGGAAAGTAGCTCCTGATTAAGAAGGAGAAAATATTGCTGCTGCAATTAGTGTTCGGCCAGTTGAAAGTAATTAGGGCCTATTTAGCGGAAATTCTATTAATGAAGAAATCAATGTTATCAGGATATGCTAATGACACATCAGCCTGTTGGGATGGAGTCATTTATTAGCATAGAGGCTGTGAGTCAGGATGACCTGTCAATTACAGGCGAGTTACTGCTCCTCTCACTCCATCATCACTCCTGCTGAAATCCATACTGCTTTCTTTTTTTTTATTTGTTTGTTTGTCTCCTCTGTGTGTAGCTTTTAATAATCCATCTCCCCTAAAAATGGCTGCATGCTGATTTACATGCAGAGGAGAGGCTGCCTAATAAGGCTCAAGATTAAGGGAAGATTTAGTTCAGTCATTCGTGTAGATTGGGTTTGCCCATCAAAGAGCTGCAGGATCTGACGGCTGCAGATTAAAAAAAAGCAAACAGCTGTTGGGAAATTTTTGTTTATTTGCACCCTCCCCCTCTCCCCCTCCTCTCCCCAGCAACCTTTCTATGCTCTCTTTACTCCTCCTCTTCCTACATTCACTCTCAAATGATTCATGCAGAAATGACTAAATAAAATGTCCTGTAGAAATGGATCCACACATACTAAAAGCTGAAGACAGTGATGAAGGCATAACCTTCAAACAGGTGTATTTCTGCAGCAGGTCAAAACCCAATAAGCGGTTGTAAGAAAACACGCCCACTTTGATGAATATCATATCCGGCTGATGCCACAGCTAAAGCCTGAAATGCAGATTTGATAATGAATAACTTTTAGTCGGAAAGTCTCTGCAGATGAAACAGAATGCATAAAATGACCTCAAAGCATACAGGTTTTATACATATCATTATTTGTATTGACTTCTAGAAATGTATAGTGTGTTTTATTCCTATGGTAGCAGATAGCTGCACACAAATGCAGTCTGCTCAAGTTTTCTGCCTGTGTTAAGAAAGATTTGCTTTGCCCCTGTTGCTTGTTCATTGTGGATTATTGGGTCTTTGTAAATAATATAAAGTGCAGTATAAATGTCATGACATCACTTTTTGTAATGGTTTGTTCCTTTAAAAAAATATTGTCTTGATTGTCTCTTTCTAATTAGGCAGATCAAAGATCTGTAAAGGCATTTATTCTCTTTAAAATGAGGATTAACAAAGCTGGTGTGGTTCAGTATTGCTATTAAGCTGCATCCAATTGGACCAGGCTGCAAAAAACTTGATGACAGCACACATGTAGAGCCGAGTCAGGGAAAAAACTCGAGCACAGCCGGAGCCCGTGCTTTCCCAAAGCACATAGCAAGGCGTGATGTGATGCGATGCCCCCCCTGCTTGACCCCCTCCCCTCGTCTGTACAGAGAGTTTGCAGGCCCCGCAGCTTTCTCATGGCTCCTCCACAATGGCGTGTTTGGTAGCTGCCCGTCGTAATTGCTTAATTAGGCGAGCACTTGATTAATTTGCACTAATTGACAGCTAATTTAAGGACTCAGGGCACATCGGATTGACGTTTGTCGGGGCACAGGGGCTATGTGAGGTCAAGGCAGCGCGCTGCGGAAAGAAGGGTGGATGGATGGATAGATAGATGGATGCAGGAGCTGGGATTTTTCCCTCCATATGGATGAGCAGCACTGCGGAGACTGACCCGTTTCTCTAACGGGTTGCAGGGAGGGAGGCTGCGGGTGACAGGCAGCCAGCAGTGCGTGCAGCGTATTGAGGATGTCAGGTCGCTTACCACGTCAACGCTCAGCTCAGCAGCCTGCATGCTCATCGGTCAGCAGCAACAAGTGTCCGCATGCAACCAGTGCCAGCAGAGGAAGGGTCACATCCAGGGGCCTGAATACGAGCAAAAACTTTATTTCACGCAGAGACATTGTAATTACGCAGCCTATCAGTTTATTGTGCTAAGTTGTAAAATTGTAAAAAAAAACAAAAAAAAAAACTAGGCTATTCAAATTCCGTAAAATGTATGCAACTCAATTAAACATCAAATTATGATTTGCTACAATTGAGGCATATTAACACTTTTATACGAAACTATGCCAAATAAAAGTTGAATTGGCTGGCCCTGATCTTCACTATATACAACAGTAAAAAGCATTTGTGACTGAAACGACTGGGCCAAAATAAAGGCTATGACCCATAAGGATGTTTCATGCAGGATCTTGTTCTATAAATGATGAGTCTTTTTTGAGGAGCATAGTTCAACTCAATTAAAAAAATAAAAACCTACATCATTTATCAGCTTTAACTGAAATAGCCCCTCCTGTTATAAAGCAATGTTGCATTCAAAGCCCTGAATAGGATTTATTTTTATTAAAACTATCGACACAGCCTATGAGAAAACCAGAAAACTATAGCTTAAATATTTTCATATAGATAAAAGTGAACTAACTCATTGCCCTCTATCAGGTCATGGGACGCTCACGGCCCCACTAAGTTTTCTTAGGGAGAAACTTGCTCTTTTTGGGACCCGCAGTTTGTGTGAATATTCCATAGTTCCAGAGGACGGATAAAGGGTCCGCGTAAGAGGCAGGGGGTGGGTGTGAAGCCGCGTATGCAATGGCGGCCTCTGTCCGTGTGAATCGGAAGGACGATGAGGGGCTTATTAGCGGCCTGCAGAGTAGTGTAACTTATTGGGGGTGAGTGGCCAAAGCTCCAGCGACATCTCCAGCCGAGAACAGTCCGAGCCATTGTCTTACCTAATTATGGCGGATGGACTTCTTTTTGTTTCCCTTTCGGCATGCCTGTCTGATTCTCTTTTTGCCCGGCCGCTAGCTCCGACAAGCCTGAAGTGTGCTAATTAGAGAAGAAATGGTCCTAGTAATTATGTCAACTCTCATTAAAGGCGATGACAATGAGCAATATTATTTTTACGCAATGTTTTGTGTAGGGGACCCAGCTTCCAATGCTCATTAAACGGAAAACATGGCCTGGTAGCCGGGAAAGCACTCTCATGTTGGGGTTGCTGCACTGAATGGAGTGATTGCCCTGATTAAAGACCTGTTGCATCACCAAAGTTAGCTGCTGCAAACTGCGACATGAATCATTCAGGCCAATCATCTTTGAGTTTTAAATCTTTATTATACAACCTCACAAACTGCAAAAAACTGCAAATCATGTTTAAAATAGAAATATGAATAAATAGTGAACATTTTGATCAACAAGCTACAGAGAAATTCAGAGAGAGCCAATGCATCTCAAAGTTTACCAGAAATGTGAAGGCATCTATCTAAGAGGACATCAGGTGCACTAAGGAGCTTAGGTTTGAATGCAAAGTCTTTAAAATGTGTTGTGAAGGTCTGACCATGTTCAGAGTGAAGGCAAGTTTATGTTGCAGTCCAAAGTTTCCTCTTGCTTGGAAAAAAAAATGAAAAAATGACATGTCACTTCTTTGGCCTCTCCAAGATATTCAGAAACTTCCCCCTGGTCATTTCCCTGGCTGGAAAACAAACAGACATAAAAACATACATCCAACAAGAGAGGGTTTTAAAAAAAAAAAAATAATAAGCTTTCTAGAAAATAAGATTAGTTTTACACCTTGGTAAGTTGTTCAATGAGAAAAAAACACCAGTCTTCTAGTATGTGCCTGCAGCTCTTACCCCCTCAGAACTGTTGTTTAGCAATGCAAAGCATGTTTTTAATATCGGCAGTGTCACACAGGGAGGCAATTTATACAAACATCTGTTCATTCAGGACATGGAAAACAACATTAAATTGAGACTAGCTACCTTGTGATCTGCCTGATTGCTGTCTCAATGTAGTGAGGTGCATGTACTCAACGCTATATGCATGCATGAGTATGTGTGTGTGTGTGTGTGTGCGCGTATGTGTGTTTGTGTGTTTGTGTGTTTGTGTGTTTGTGTGTATGCAATGCAAGGAAGATGAGACACAAAATGTCTATTAACCTAGACTTGTGATTATGGGTTATGGATGATGTATGCAATAAGTGAGAAATAACTGGAAGTCAGAATAAGGGAATCACTTTCGGGGCAAAATAGATAGAAAAGAAATGATGGATAAGAAGATTTTTTTTTAAAAAGGAACCCTTCAGCTCACAAGAGGTTGTGAGATCAGACCTGAGGGTTCAAAAGATGTTGAACTGAATAGAAAATGCAACAGAAAATTAAATAATAATACTAATGTTTCTTTTTAATCTTTCCTATTTCAACTTCAAACATTGAAACCAAAAAAAATTGATAATGGGAGAATAATAATCACGCAAAGATTAATATGTATGAACTACAGTATACAAAGTGGTTATGAGAAGATAGCTTGGCTTTTTTAAGGACACTAATAATCTAAGAGATGGTCCTGTAAGAGCCGTTTAGTTCATCCTTTTTTTCTGATTCTGTTTTATAGAATACATAGTCTTGTGAGTTTATTTTTAGTGTTGTGTTTCTTCCTAAGAGAGCATTGACCCCTATTAATATATGAAGCAATACTTATATCAAACAGTTACATAGTAGATTTGTTGTTTTAGGTGAAAACATTTCCGACCTGTATTCAAAGTTTCACTCCATCAGGAGCTGAAATGACACATGTAAGTAAAATAAAAACCATTGTTAGAATTTTTGAAGTCCTTAAAAACTAACTAATCTGAAGTTTGTTTACACTGTGACACAGACAGATAAAACTATCCCTGATGATGACCCTGTGTGAATGAGGTCTTCATTTGGGAGACACTTATTGCTGAGGCTTTTCTGTTACACACAAACACTTGTATCACTGTGGGGACTTTGCTGTAGCAGCATTAGAGACCCTGGAGAGACTGCATCCAGGTTCAGTAATTGCTCTTTGGTATAGATAAGAGGATCAGGCTCTCGTCTCCACTGCAGCTTTTATAAGTCGCAAATATCGCCTCAGCAACTCTATTTATTTTTAATGGTACATTGCACAAATATAAGACAGCAGAGAAGCTTAGGACAGATTGATTTCAAACAGGCGTTAAGCAGAACAGCATCCTCCTTTATCATGCCTACAGGAAGACTGTGATGAAGATGGCTGCTGTCTGCCTGTGTGCTGATGTGACGAGGCCCCGCCCCCCCCTCCCTGCAGCGGCTAATGAAAAAGCCCGGGCCAGTTAGTAATTTCGACGAGCCGCTTGGTGTGGAATGATAATGGTGCATCTGGGCGTGGGGGCCACGTCACCTTGAGGTGTCCCTCATTAGGTTAAAGATGATGCTAATTGGAATGGGAAGGATTCATTTTGCACTTTGCTGTCTCTTTGAATCACCCTAAACAAAGTCATCAGGGGACCTCTGGACATGCAAAGGGTGCTTTAGATTGAAATCAAGCCATCAAAATTAGGCTGGGGGAAAGCAATTACATGTGGATGACCCTGAAGCCGCGGGTACTTTGATGTCACTTTCTTATCAGGAGCAGTTACACCAGGAATGGTAAAGGATAGCGGTTAATTTTTCGGATTTTTATCCCATAGTGCCTCTCTCTCTCTTGTCATCACTTTCTCCATCTTATGATGAGCCCAAACTGTAAAAGAGATCAGTGAAGGCTGTGCCACTCCTCCGGAGACCCCTCGCCCCACCAAGCGTCTCATTAATTAAGGTTCACTTCAGCCTCCCCCTGCTCAGAGAGAAATATCATTCATATCATCACATTAAAGACCCCATTAAACATAAATCAGAGCTCAATTTATGATGTGTGGCTCTCTTTTTATAACAAGGAAATACGGGGGAAACTGATTGGCAAGGTGAGGGTGGGCTCTGTGTCAGTGCTGAGATAAAACGAAAACATCAGCAAACGATCAGCGTATATGAAAGGTTTGGGAAAAAGCAGGCATGCAAAAAGGGACTTTTTCTCAGACCTCTTATTCACATGCAATATAAAGATAAGCTAGTAAAAAAGGTAAGCATAGGCTTGTTTTATGTGCATTTTACTCACCAAAGTGCTGCATATTCAAGAAAAACAGTCTAAACACTGAAAAACACTGTCGACAGACTAATATCAGAGCTTTGTGGAGAGGCAAGCAGTCTGACTTAGAACAAACAGGAAGGCATCGTTTTTGTTCAAACTATCACTGACACTCAGTTTATCTTATTGGCTGTCTGCTTCTACAGGGTTTGTGCCAACAACTATTTACCCCAATGAACCAACAGTTTATCTACTAATACATAAAAATATGTACTTTTTAATTTAGTTTAGTGTCCTTTAGTATTGTTGTTATAAGTACAATTAAGAATATTTGGATGGAAACTCCACTATGAAGACAGTAATGCAATATCATGATGCTAAAACTAAAGCAGCCAAAGGGAATCTGATAATTTTATCATCTATTTATCAAATTAAGTTACATTTGTGATGTGAATCTAGCGGCTTATACATCGGTGCGACCAATATCCCAGTATGAAATAGAGAGAGGTATTTTATTCAGTTTCTGTGTGTTAGCCAGAAGATGGAAGAAGCAAGCAACCACTTTGCTGCCAAAGCTTACTGGATACAAAGTGAGGAGAATGAGTCTAGCAGCACCACTTTATAACAGCTTTCCACCCTGAGTCGTAATCATGCATTTAAAGAAAACTGTCTGTCTGTACCTCACAACTACAAAGGCTACTTCCACTGAGGTCAACTACCTCACAAGATAGTGAAGACAGATGGTACTAACGTAACATGGACTTGATTAATCCAAGAAATTCAAGTTTTACACTGGTGTTTTTAGATCATGCTACACACAATTTTTTATACATACACTCATGCACAAACACGTATTTATGGAGGGATGTCAGAGTGAGGAGGCTGCCAACAATCAGCTCCATCCAAGCAGTTGGGCTTTCAGTGCCTCGCTAAAGGGCATCTCAGCAGTGCCCAGGCAAATGAACCTCCAGCCACTGGTCCAATTGACAAACTTGGTCCATACCAGCAGCCTGTTGCACAAACTGGGTGTAAGCTCAAACGTAGCCTAGTTTGAACGCAATTTCTCATTTAGGATTGAGTTTACACTCTACTAACGTTTTGGGCGTTGCACCAGCTGAGATAGTTTCAACGAAACCCTAAGTTACAATGTAATTCTTCCACTTAGCTCCTAGTAGGTGTAAAGTCCTCCGTAGCATATATCGGCTGCCATTGCGCGTTGTTTTGAAAGGTGGGATGGTTTGGAGGATGAGGAGATACGGAGAGTTCTCCCAGCTATATTATGTCGGCAACGAGTTATCTGCGAGAGATTACATCCTTTGGAAAAATATGTTCCGAGAAGATTAGGCAGGAAAGATAACAATGCATCAAAATTGGTGCTTTCCTCTGATTGGCTGCTGGAAGTTGAACGTCATGTCTGCGACAATGTTTTGGTCAGTTTGGACGTTACGGTCTACTAGTTAAGATGAACCTTACGTCTCTGTGGTGCAACCAAACAATGACACAACTTAAGTTACAAACCAACTAGTTTCAATGTCTGGTTTAGTGTGGACTTTACTCTCTAACTTAGGACACAACTTACGCACAGCTGGTGCAACAGGCTGCAGGACTTTAACCGATTCCCAAGCAAAGTCCTTATGGACTAAGCTACTGCCACCCAAAGGGAGTTCCCTGACTGGGAATCGAACCAAGCTGCACGGTGAGAGCGCCAAATCCTAACCACTAGACTACAAGGGAAGGGGTATTTTTGTCTCTTTTCAAGCCAAACAGCTGATCAGTGGCTGCAGGTGGAGGAACATGTATGTCTTGAGAATAGCGCAAAACTGAACATGCTTTCTGGCGGCAAAGTAAGGCGCTGGACATTTTCAGTCAGTATACTGACAAAGATCTCTTGTGGATAAAACACTTACTTTTTACAAGTACTGAAGTACGAACTATCGCTTTAACAAGAAAGTTGGAGAAAAATGTGATGATGCATTTAGGATTTCAAACTTTGCTACAACGATACTTTGTTTTTCAGGTAATTTAGAAGGCAAGGCAAATCTAGTCATAAAGCACATTTAATACACAGAGGCAACTCATTGTGCTTCATACAAATAACAGAAACATCCAAGAGAAGATAAAAAAAAAAACATGCTCATAAAAGAAGATTGAAGTCTTAAAATGTTCGTAAAATGCAGAAAGGTTTTGTTCTGCGAAGTTGATCAAAGTTTTTCAAAGATGTATGAATACAGAGGAAGTTAGAAAGTCTTGAACACACACTTCCACATACTTGCACGCTCATCTACACAAACACTCACAAACAAGCTTTGTCATACAACATGAGAGATCAATACTGATTAGAGGGACTTAGAGATTTGTTTAGTTGATTAGAAAGGTCAATTACTAATTTTGCACTAAGTTAATCAGCATCTTGTTACGGCTGCCATCCATACTAAATGACACCTTATGGATCTTGCAGGCCATCTCCTTGCCCTGTTGATTTGTTGCTCTCTAATTATCATTTAGACCCGACTGTCTTCAGATTCCATCACAGTCCAACATGCCAGGTCAGTAAACACGGCCGCATCATGCTGTGTATAATCATTTTACCAATGACAGACAGTCCTGACAGCAATCTATTTTTATCCGAGTAATTTGAATGATTTTTTTTATCCATAAATAGACGCGGTAAAAACAAACAGCTTTGCCGGGTTATCATCAGAATGAGGTCTGAAGTAAAGAGAGGCCAGTGTGGAGCAGATAAAAGAGCAGCCTGCTGAAGGCTCCTGTACCCCCTCAGCTTCTACATCAGCACAGTAATCCTCTGCATGTAGATTTGAGCCTGATTACTGCTGCTGAGGTACATTGTAACAATGGAGATTAACCTATATCTGGAAACAGCTAAATATGCCCTGTGGCTATTTAAAACGCCGCCCTTTTTCCATATCAAACAAAAAGGCCTTAAACTATCACCAAAAATCTTTCTGCAGTTTTCTCTGCTTCACAAACCTGTTTCATTTCCCAAGAGGCTGGAATGTAAATGTGATGCTGTAACATCTTACTCTCCCCTCATTTACAGTGACTGATCAGGGTGTCATTGTCACAGCTCACTCCCACCCCCCACCACAATCCCCCTGTGTATGAAATGAGAGTAATCATCACTTCACCCCCCCTGATAACCCCCCACCCCATGCCGGCCTCTCTGGATGGCACGCTCGCCGTGAGCGGCTGGACCCCTGTTAGCTCCAAAGACAGATGACCACCTGGGTTAACTGGAGTCCTGGACCCCCGCCCCGACTGCCCCGATACACTTTCATTAAGAGCAAAGAGGACTTATCTGACCCTCTCTGCCCACCGCCACAGGCTGCTCAGCTATTATGGCCTGTAAGCTTTATTTAATGGATTTAACATCCTCTTTCACCGCCCTCCTCTCTGGGGACGAGGGAGACACAGAGGAGATGAAACACACGAGCAAAGAAACACTTGAAGGCACACACACACACACTCAGCCTGCACCCCTCCCTCCCTCCAGCAACACATACACATGACGCTCATGTTTGTGTTCAAAATTCAATTACCCACTTATTGATACTTCACAGGGATATTTAAGATGCAGACACGAGCTGTGATTTCCCAGGGGAGCCACTGGTTCCTCTTTATGTCCCAACCGAGAGGGCCCACCCCTCCTCTCCTCCCCCTCCCTCCTTCTCCTCCAATGCATTTTCGCCTGGCTGACACACACACACAATCACACACCAAAACAAACACATCTGCACCTCCCAACCCCTGCCCCAGCCTGCGCCTGTTCAAGAGGTGTCCTTATTAATAGGCAATCAGTCAAAAATCATTCATTAAAAAGCCTAAAAGGTTTTACACCCGTGCTATGATTAGCTGGGAAAGAAAATCCAATGAATTTCTAATGCCTTTATGGAAATGAGGTGTCATTTCCGATCTGCTCAGGGAGGCGGCAGGCTGGCAGAACTGAGGAGCGGTGTGCGGGTGTGTGTGTCTGCATGTGTGTGTTGAAGCTGTGCCTGCCTCTGCTTTCACACAACTCCGACACTGATGCTGTTTAAGATAAGGACAGGCTCTATCAGACACAGCTGCAACCTGCTACACAGAGGAAAGAGAGAATCGTGTCATCCTTTTCTACAAAATGTGTGCAGAGCTGCTGGAGAGTTTTACAACAATGGAGATATCACTGTAGCAGCAAAAAGAAACTCTTCAGGGAGCCAGTTTAAGAAAAATAACAACACAAGCCCTGTTAGGGTGGTAAAAACTAAACTTTTGAGGCTAAAATACCCTCAGTCCTTGTTTCACTTTCCTTACAGCAACCCTGTCATCTTAAACGAGAGTTGCACAACACCACTGCCATTCATCCCAACTATGATTCACCAGAGGACAGACACAGGAGACTACTAGAGGTGAGGAGGAGGAGGAGAAGGAGGAGGAGGAAGGGTGGTAGCAGTGGCGGTGGGGAAACATCCCCTGTTCCTCATTCAGCGGCTGTCAGCTCAGGCACTTCATAACGGCCCGCCCCACGGTCAGCCAGCCTGATGGATTGATGGAGGCACATTAGCGCCAGTGGAGCCCAGTGAATGCAATCATATTCAGCAGCGGCACGCTTCTAATAGGTCGGAGATTGATCCTAAGGGTGAGGAGGAGGAGGAGGAGTAGAAGGAGGAGGAGGAGGAGAAGAAGGAGGGGATGGTGGTGAATGCGGGCCCATTAGGAGCTGTCAGGGCAGGGCGACCTTCAGTCTCACCTTCACACAGGTAGACACAACAGGGGTCAGCCTGGGTCTGTGTGGGGTGGCATCAGAAGTGCTCTGTGGTTCTCCATGAGAGACAACAGGTGGTCCAACACCCAGAGTACACCAAACAATGCTGTATGAACCAAGATACCAAAGCTTTCCACGGTGTGAAGCAGTGATGATACCTGCGTGCTGCCGTACTTTCATTTATATGTTCAGAGACACGTTCTTTCTAAAGTGTCTGATTCTCTAATGTCAGGACAAAAAGAGCAAAGACAAGTCGTATGGAAGTTGATGTCTTTAAATTATTGTCAAACAATTATTATTGAGAAAGTCTATCATAAAGGATGGATGACATGAGAGCTCCCAAAGAGTGAAGTCAAGAGATTGAGGTTATTAAGCCCGCCTCCTCCATGTCAATAGAGTGAAAATAAGTAAAAGTATAAAATCAAAATACACAGGAAAATAAACCTTTAAAGTTCTATCATTTGGGCATTTTGGCCTTTAATGGATAGGACAGCTGAAGAGAGACAGGGAATACGTGGAGCAGAGAGCGGGGGAAGACATGCAGCAAATGGTCGAGGCCGGGAGTCGAACCTGCGACAAGGACTATAGCCTCTGTATATGGGGGGCACGCTAAGACGGCTAGGCCAACAGCACTCCACAAATAAATCTTTTGTATAGGTTTCTGTTGATATAGACAGCTCTCAGGGTCTGTACGCTTTTTTCATGGTCAAATTCGACTACTTTTCAAGGACTTTGAAGGTCAATTTTCAAACTTTTCAAGTACTACTTTTCAAGACATACAGTAAGAGAGGCATGAAGATTTGCACCTTTTTCATATTTTTTCTTCTGTTAAAATTGATATTGTTAATGATGCTGTTATTAATAAGCCTTCAATGTTCAGACACAAGCAGAGGCCGTATCGCTGTCACTCGCAGGATGTTTGTAGCTCGGAGCCGGTCAGTGCATGTCCGCGGTCGGTCTGTGACGGGTCTCGATGAGAAACACCCTGTCGTGCCTTCGTATCCAGCAGGAGAGGCCTGGCATGACACGGTATTTTTAGACGAGACTTTAACCAACCGCGGTTATGAGATAACCTGCCCCGAGCTACAAACATCCAACAGGTGACAGCGATACGGCTGCTGCTTGTGTCTGAATATTGAAGACTTATTAATAACAGTATCAATAACAAATAACAATATCAATTTTAACAGAAGAAAAGATATGAAAAACAAGTGCAAATCTTCATGCCTCTCTTACGCTATGTCATGAAAAGTAGTACTTGAAAAGTTTGAATTTGAATTTGACCATGAAAAACGTGTATGAGCCCCCAGAGCCGTATAGGTTTCTATAAGTCATGTAGGTTCAACAGAAACCTATATGAAAGATTTATTTGTGGGGCGCTGTTGGCCTAGCCTCCAACTCTGCGGCCGCCGGCTCAGGCACAACACGGTATTTTTAGACGAGACTAGTCGCCGACGACCGCAGTCATGCGATAACCTGCCCCGAGCTACAAACACCCCGCGGGTGACAGCGGTACGGCTGCTGGGAATCATCACACCACCTTACATTTGACTATTTTATTTATCTTCATTTAATCAATCTGTTGAGTCAGATTGCTGTTAATTGTGAAACATATATGATTACAATTTCAAGCATTTACAAGCACTTAGACCCAAAATTCAAGCATTTTTCATACCTTGAAAACACAACATTAAAATGCAAGCATTTTCAAGGATTTCAAGTGAGCCCTGGACTCTAATTAAGCAGATTTGTGTCCAAGTGATAAGTTTAGTTGTTTTAGTCATCAAATGTAAAAACTAGACTGCATACTTTTCTGCTCTTATAACTTAGGCTTGTTATGCGACTTCGACAACATGACAGCAAGACTCGATGAAGTAAGGTGATAATATTACAAGTGGTTTTGTGATGTTTTAATAACACTGTTAAAGTAGTCAACATTGGACTGTCTGATTAATGTGGTGATATTAAATATATGTAATGTAGCTTAACAACAACAGGGCGGATGTTCAAACTCATGGGGGTATCTGGCATGTTGTTTTTAATAGGCTTTAACTGGACACACTGACAGACCTAATCCTTGATTTGAATCTGTCTAAGACCGTTTCAGAGTGACTTAAAGTGCTGACAAGTGAGTTTGGATAATGTACCCTCCCAAAACAACTGCCCTGGAAACATATCATCCCTTCAAATTCTACTAAGCCCAGAAGCTATAGCTGTTAGCTTGACAGTAAGAATCTAATAATCTTCTGTGATTGGTTTCAAAATGTTTTCAGTGAGGAAAAAAAAAATCCAAATTGTAATAACTGAGCAGTCTGCAGTATAAACCTTTTCTAACCGCCCATCCTTGATGTAGAAAAGTATTCTGTAGCCTTGAGCCTACAAGTGTGACAGAGCACCATCACCAGCTCTAACAGTTTGGTGCTCTTTAACTCAGGCCCCTCCAGCGTGTCCCAAAGGAACACTCAGCTTTCAATTACCTCCAATAACAGCACTTATCAGAGTCCTCAGCTTTCCCCTGAGACCGCCGGCTTGATGCCCACGCTCAGCGGCCCACGACAGGGGCATTCATCACGGGGCGGAGTAACAGCTGGGGCCTGAGGAAGAGGCACGCGTCAAACCCCTCTGGGACCAGACGGGGCCAGCGTCATACAGCTATTATTGGGGGGTGCTTATGGGTGGAGGGCAGGTGGGTGTAAGGGGGGGGTTAGGGTGTGTGAAATCCTCCCTCATATCTATGTTAATATATATGTCAGCAGGGCTATACAGCTGAAACCAGAACTAGTAATGCTCAGGTTTATCCTGGGTATAAAGGAATGCTGGTCCTGCTGTAATGTCCAGTCCAGGTTCCCTTCTCCACTGCTGTGAAGTGGGTGACTTCTCACTGCCTGATTGTGCTCTGCCCATTAACCAGCTCCCTCTTTAATGGTCCACATGTTGAAGGGGGAGGGGCAGTAAATCCTGTCCCCCGGCCCTTGCTCCACCGCGCCTCTGCGGAGTCTCGTTTACGGGCACTGAAGAGTGCACAAACATGATGAAAAAGTAGCTGAGATTTACAGGGCCTCCAGTGACAGCCGGGAAAAGGAGAAAATTAAACCAGAGAGCATTAAACAGGCACCCATTACAGAGCTGCCCCGAAACCCGTAATAACCGTCATTGTGTCCCGTCGTCCTCAAGGTACATGACATGATTGCAAAGCCTGCAGGCCGGCAGCACCTGTGACAGCTAACATCTTTATGCCAGGCCAGCCAGATTACATGCTGGGGAGTCAGCGAGATTAGACACTTTTTCAATGAAATTAATTTGTGACTTGGGTTGGTGAAAATACAACACATGCTACACAATCCATAGCTGCTTAATAAGTAGTTAGTCTCATCTAGACTTTCAGGATTGTCTCAGTTTGATATTTGTGCATCGTGTCACTGCAAATATGAAACGAGTGATCACTTCTTTGCCTTAAAGCTGCTGATTCCTTTCAAAAATTAAAAAGTTCCAGCATAACCATCTCTCAATTTCCAACAAAGCCTTCTCAAATGATGTCTCACATGATTTAGTTCATGCATGCAAGCTGTCTTTGGGTAGTTTACAAAGCACTGCACTCATTCAAAGCTGCTGCAAGTAGATCACAGCGCAACAAATGCTTTTTCATCTCTGCTCACTTTATGTGTTCAGAGGTTCAGACATGTAGAGTGAATTTAACTGACCTAGAAATCAAATAAACATGCATTTATTTATATATTCCATTCCAGTAACAGGGGGGCTTCACCGTGATTCTTTATTGCTTGTGCGCTTTTTAAACTGGAAAAAAAAATACCCATTTTCTCAGGAAATATGAGCACTTAGCTACATCTCTCTAATCCACACTCCATAAGGATTATGACAATGGAGGCAGCCGGGAATGGATTAAAAACTCGATTTTGCATCCATCAAATGCTTGGGCACTTGTTGTATGGGCTTGTGTGGGCAAACCATTGTCTCTTACCTTTTCCAATTTATGAAGATTGACCCAAATCTGCTGTTTAATGACATCAGAGTGAACTTATTTAGCAAGAATGGAGAGATGATTCTGTGTTGCAAAGTTTTAAAATGATGTGTTCTGTTTTTGGATGAAAACATGTAAGCCCATGTGGCCCCAGCCTGTTTTAATGCGAGAGCAGACTGGATGCTCCTTCATACGCTACATAGATTGTAAAGAAAGGCTATGAGCACCATCTAGTGGTGACACGTGTCTCAGTCAGGTGCTTGTGATAAACCTTGAATCATGTGTAGGGTTGCAAAATTCCGTGAATTTTCAAAGTTGGAAATTTTCCATGGGAATGAATGGGAATTTATGGGAATAAACCAGGAATTTACTAAACTGAAGGTTGGCTCTTAATAGGGAATTTAAATATAGTTGGGGGAAATATATTTTAGCATAATCCTGACTAAAACAACCAGATTTCCTGCAAGAAGATGCTTTTTTATTTGCATGTTGAATGTGACTTTTTTGGAGGGAGAGCGGCTCTTTTCATTTAACATTTTGAATGAGACTGTGTTGGGATTGCACTTTTGTTAATTTTTGAATGTGTTGGGTCGGGGGGATGAGTAATATTTAACACAATATTCATGTTTTTGCTCTTCAATGAAAGAATTGATTGTTCAATAAAATATCAAACACTTGATAAAGTTCTACTTACAAATAAATCTGTTTTAATTGGATTATTTTGGATGGACGTCTGCTTATGACAAAAAAACATTTATATTGGATATGATACCTTTCCATTAAATTCCCCTCAATTCCCAGTTAATTCCTATAAATTCCCATGGAAAGTTTCCAATTTGGAATATTTCCAAAATCCCACAGCTTAACTTCCCATGGAAATTTACCAGAAACTTTCCGGAAATTTTCCACCCCTTTGCAACTCTAATGATGTGTTCTGCAGCTGCCACTAACCTGTTGCTGATTCAGATGTTTGATAAGACAGGAATTCTGTGACTCGCCCTTTAAAAATACAGTTTCTGATTGTACATCTCATGTTGTGTATTCCTTGTACTCACACTCCTCTAATCCCAGCTGGTACGCCAGGTTCTGAAGCCCTTTCACCTTCTCCATCAGGTTAGCCGTGGTCAGACTGCCCAGCTCTACAGAAAGATAACACAGGGACGACAGCTCTTAGTTGCAAGGAAGTGATGTCAGAAAAATGTACCCTCATTTGACAGGATTATACATGAAAAATATCTTTGTCCACAGTTACAGGTATGAAGGGGTTTCTCATAATTTCAGCACAGTTTGGTACATTACCTTTCAACATTTCAATGTCCTCACTCTCAAGTTCAGCCATCCACTTTGGGGGTGAATTAGTGATGGGCTGGGGTAAAGGAGAATACAACAATTTATATCTGATTTATAGATCGGGTAAATATCTCACAGAACGTCAGGCCTGTTTAATTATCCAGGTTTGTAAATCAAAGTGATCCACAGTGGATCTTACTCACGTTTTTACAAGATGCAGCAAATTCTGAAACTCCAGGCACTATTTAGAGATCATCAAGGTTAGGACAACATAAACAAAATGTGAAAATGAATTATAAGACATGAGAAGGGAGACGGTGCACTTACACTGCTCTGGCCACAGGTCGGGTGAGGCTCTGTCCAACTTCTCAAAACTCAGCAAAGAAGATTCAAAATCATCACCTGTCATGACACAATAAAGGAAGGGTTATTTTGTCTGCATGACACCAGATGGAAGAGTTGAGAGGTTAAAGGGACTCTTAGTACTAGATGCACTTTTTTACAGGTATATTATTTCTTAACCCTCCTGTTATGTTGTGGGTCAAATTGACCCTTTTTAAAGTAAAAAAAAAATGTTAAAAGTATTTTTTGCTATGAAACTTCTTGTTTGGCTTAATCAGCGTAAACTACATATAAAATGAAAATGGCTCATTTCACATATTGGCAACCCCCCCTGCATGTTTATATTACATGGATACTGGTTGTGGGTCAATTTGACCCGGCAGTCAAAGTGGAGGCTAAAAGGGGTCAGAAGTGTCAAATGTTTCTTTGCAACTGTGTTCATAAAAAATGAGTGAGTTATCCTCCTTGACCCATGATCTGTGTGAATTAAAGAACACCATTGCACTAAATATTAATTTAAATGGTTAGTAATGGAGTTAATAATGAGATTAAAAAAATGTTGAGTGGGATTTTTTTGGGTTCTGACATTTTCGGATCATTAAATATCCCCCGGGTCAAGTTGACCCAGGAACATTATTGCTGTCCCTGAGAAACAAACCCAGGAGGGTTAACAACAAAAGTGGGGAAATTATGATGAGAAGGCACAAATTCCAGAACTTCTTTTCATCTAACAGATCTGGAAAAACAACGTCAATATCTATCAGACAACAATATGCCCTCTTAATGCTGTTTACAAATCAAGTAGATCTGCATACAAAGACCACTTGATCGGATGTTAGTCATAAAAAATAACTAAGCAACAACTATTTTTATAATCAATAAATATTTTACTTATCTATCTTTATTTATTCATTTATTTATGTATTTAAAGAAAAGAAAAAACTCTTCAACAATGATGAATTGTCTACTGTCCCACCACTTCATTCTTTTTCGTTTGCATTCATTCTTGTTAATCTTTTGCGCAGTATTTTGATTTTGCATTGTTTGAATTTCTACACTCCTCTCTGTCTGCTGAAGGTTTATTTTGTCTTCCGATGTCTGCCATGCTTTGCTTGTCAAAAATGTATGTTTTAAAGTGTCTGTGTTTTTTGAATGTTGGTTAGATAACTCAGGATATGTGAAGACGTCCCTTTAGGATCTGATGAACCATTTTGAGTATCTTCCACATTTTAAGACGTCTATAAGACGAAAGCTATAAAAGATAAAAGTGAAAACCTGTTGGCGGCATCAGATTCAAGAGGATTTTTCCAAAAACAACTGAATACTGTATTTAATGAATGCTGTTATCTATCTGTGAAGTTTAGTTCAATAAAAGGGGTTTCAATGTTACATAAATCTTCATGCGTCCCAGCCTTCCAGGACACAGGGCTGTACATCTGTTTCAGTTGCGAGCCCTTAACTAAAGCAGAAAATGATCCCATTAGCTGCAAATACACTCATTAAATGAGAATTTAAACAGCACAAAACATTATTTTAAATGACTAACTATACAGTGCATTTATATATACAGGTCACATGTTTGCTCCATCACGAAAATTGTACTTTTTCATTGAAATATTAAAACATGTTGTACATTGTTCCATGCTTATTACATATTTCATTTAGAAAAAAATCTTAAACCTCTATAATCAGTATTGATCTCCAATGTAATAAATAAATCATTTTATTTATCTTAATTGGTGTTTATGTAAAGCACATTTTGTTACATTATTATTGTACGAAATGTGCTTTGTAATTAAAATCTGATTGATTGATTGATCTTGTTGAGGTTTATGTGTGTTAAAGACTGTTAAAGGCACTATGAGGAGTTTTTCACCATCTGAGAAACAGACTGAAACCAACACTGATGCCTCTTTATGACCTTCAAAAGCAAACAAAATCAAAATCAACAACACTGATACCTTCTCTGTTGTCATTTTTAATGCCTTAAACCATTCAGTAGGTGTCAGACCACATGATTGACATTTGGCTTTAGAAGCATCCTTTTTCGGCTGTTTTCATGGCAAATAATCACATTGAGTGATAAATCTGGCTGTTAAAAGACAGCAGGGTGAGGTTTTGTTTAAAACACTACTTTTGCATGTACAGAACAAGAGATAAGAGGTATCACTTTGTCCACAATGGGGCGCCAAAATTGATATGAATCAAAAGTTCCTCACGGCAGCTTTAACATGGGCAGCAAAATAAAACAGGCAGTTAAGATAAAGAACTAAAACATACAGTATTTTAAAAGACATACAATTTCCCTATAAGAACTCTAAAGGAATAAAATTATTTTAAAATACATTTCTTAAGATGGATCAAATAAAATTCAGATAAAATGTTTTAACTGTTTTAAAAAGTATGTTTTAAGAAGCGATTTAAAAGAGCTCACTGATTGAACAACTACGCAACCTCCATCATCCCATTATATCTCTATATGAGTGATTCTATAATTAGGGGTACATTTCAAGTCCATGGGGTGTATTTGTCAATTTTACCAAATATTATGGGTCATTATTTTTAAAAATGTCCAATCTTATATTGGATGATATTTCTCTTTCATTTAATACAAAGAGTTAACAGGATCCATGATTTATTTTGCAAGAAATACAGATTATATATTGGAATTTAAAGTTTTTGTGCTGTCCGATTTCTTAAATGTCAAGTTTGCTCTTAAAACTTAACAATAGAATAAATGTATTTATATATTATTTCAGCATGAATTGTTCAAAATTAATCATTTAAACATGATACAGCTGTTTTTAAATTTATTTAAAACATTAATATACATGAAATTATTAACTTTATGTGTGTCCGAGAAATCATTGTCAACTGTGTTACCCACTGATAAAAGCCCTATAAATCAGCAATGGTTTGCTCCTAAGTCATATGACTCACATTGCTGGAGGGCACATCCTTCTAGGTGGGAACCTTGAAGACAGTGTGATAAGTTTCAACTCCTCCTTGTTGATATTTCATCAAAATGATTGTCTACACATGGAGTGGATTAATTGTTCATCAACTGTGTTATCAACACTTTCTAGTGTACTTACTTTAGGTGTTTTAATGACAAAAATGTAAAGAAAGCACACAGAAATATGAGTTGATCATGGTCATGTGGTGACATCTTCAATGTCTGTAGCTAGCACAAAGGCTAAAAATTGAGGAAATGTCAACTGTGTTACATGTCAACTATGTTACCCATCAAAAAAATATATATAAAATTATATTATATTATATTATATATAAATGTATATTATATATTTAAAATAAAATCAATCAATTGTTGCAAAGAAAGGTTTCTCTCTTATTTCCATAATGTGTCCTGTCAACTGTGTTACTCCTGTCAACTGTGTTATTTTGTTGTCAACTGTGTTATTTTGTTGTCAACTGTGTTATATCCCACAGAATATCACTTGTCAGCTCAAAAATCTTATTTTGAAAGCAGTTAGACAAACAACAACATAACCATGGATGAATAGACCCAAGACGTTGCAAACAATTGTTTTATCAAATGCATAGTACTTCATTCATGTCTTCTACGACACAACTTTTGTCCGTTACACAGTTGACAAAATAATGAACCTGTTGTTTATTTTGATTTGAACATTTAAGAAATCATTAGAGCTTAAGCTTGCCAATTAATGGATTTAGCACAATCTAGGGGTTTACTGTGGAAACAAATTGAATATTCAGCCCAAAAATCATACTGATTTTTTCACTTTCTTATTGGTCTGAAATGTACCCCTAATTATAGAATCACTCATATACAACATATAGAAATACATTTTTTATAAACATTGTGTTTAATTTACCATTGAATTAACATGTATTTGTGGTGTACGAGCATGTTTTATATCATTCAATTGATTACAATGGGAAAGAAACACTGCAGATAAAGAGAATAATGAAGTAAAGTCAGTATAACAGCATATTTCCAGGGAGAATCCAGCAGGATGAGACAGTCTTTATCTAAATCAGTCATCTTAAGTGTAAGTGAAATCATGAGGAATCGAAAGAGTAAGGTCAGTAAACCCAAACTAATCACGACATTGCTCAACAAAACATTTAGACTGTTACATCGAGGTAAATAAACCTGTAAACAGTCCAGCAGCTAGCTTGGAGAGTATCAGTGTTTACAGATAGCAGCACACACAGTTTGAGCTCTTTTAAGAACAAGCTGTACGATGTGTTAGAGCTTGTTGTCTCCTGTGCTTCCCTACACACTGGACACACACAACACTGGGGCTAGTGGGGCTTTAGCCAACGGTTAAAACATCTCCAAACAGTAGAAATAATACGCTAACATGTGTACTGTGTCATTTCTGGATGTTCCTGAGAGACAACATGTGAGTCGCTGATGATTTAACGCTCTTGAAAAGGTCAAATTAACAATTTTACCGCAGCATAACAAGGTAAGGAATTAGAATTTACCTCCATTTGGAGACGCCATCTTCACAATAAACACGTGACCAACGACAGCCAATAGGAGCCGCCGCCCTAGGGTTTGACGTGTAGTGTTGTAGTTCATAAACGTGCCAGCAGGGGGCGTTTGAGTTTATTATCTTGAATCAAAAGTTCCATAGTATGGGAGCCCGTTTCCGCCAGTTTAAAACAAATTTGAAAAAAAAAAATATATATATATATTTTTAGGAAAAGTAAAAAAAAAAAAAAATTGGGGGGAGAAAGAAGAAAAAAAGTTCTGACATAATAATAAGATACTAAGTCTAAGCCTTGATGGTTTCTCAAAAAAATGATATGGCTAGAAGCATTGCAGGTTATTTTATTGATGCTGTAACTGAAAACAATAGATGCCCTCAAAAAGGTTATTTCACGATTTGTGAATCGACATCTAAAGTAGTCTTCAATGATGATATCCATTAAGGTCTGCAAAGCAGATGATTAGGGTTAGGGTTAGGGTTATGATTAGGGTCAGGGTTAGGATTAG
This sequence comes from Notolabrus celidotus, assembly GCF_009762535.1. Lineage (NCBI taxonomy): Eukaryota > Metazoa > Chordata > Actinopteri > Labriformes > Labridae > Notolabrus > Notolabrus celidotus. The sequence continues at coordinate 14,011,122 of NC_048293.1, forward strand.
GGGTTAGGGTAAGGATTAGGATTATGTAAGGAAACTTTTCTTTGAATTAAATCCTTCCAACTGGGGTGGCACAGGGGTGGAAAGGCTGTGTTTTAGGGTGGCACTTGCCACCCTATGCCACCCCTGTAGATCCGCCCCTGTGCGGATGTGGATGTATGTTTATATGAATGCATGAATGTTCTTGTGTATGTATGCATGTGTTTGTGTCATATGCATGTACATATCGACATGTGTGTGTGTATTTATATGCTAGAGTCTAAATATATTTTCTTGATGAATCCCTCAGTGATTGTTTTGTTTTTGTGTTGGTTGTTGATGCAGACCAAAATAAACCTAATCAATCATATTATCACAGACTTTCTTGTACAGTCTATGATTATTATCAGGACACACAAGGACCAGTACTCATAAAGGTGAGGTAAGAGATATACAGTACATGAACGTACAATCACTATATAACTTTAGCCTTTGGTTATATATATGTGATCAAACAGAGGGAAGTTGAGGATTTATTTTAATCTACATCTTTAACTCATGTTACCATTTTCTATGGTGCACCCATAAAGTGCCTGTTCATACACAATATAGAACTGTCCATAACAGAGTTTTAGCAGTCTGCTTCTTTCTAACTGGCTGAAGGTTGTGTGTTGATTTTCATCCATACCATTTCAGCTTGGATGCTGGGTACAATACATGTCTAATAACTGAAAAATCCAAAAATTGTATTAATCTAATTTTCATCACTGTGAACTCATGAATAAACTAACTACAGAATGCTTAAACAGTAAGAATTTGACTTTTTGCCATTTTTGTTCCCCCTTGGGTTGTTTTAAAGGTACAGTGTGTAGAAAGGGGAATATATAACGGCATTGCTCAACCCCCAGAAAAGAAGCTCCTGTGATGAATAAGTATGATCCTTCCTTTATAAAGTAATCTTTATAAAACAAATGTGCATGGTGTATAGTTTCATTCGGTGCTATAGTAGAAATGCTGCAGAGCAAGATGGCGGCCTCCATGGAAAGGGTCCTTCTCCTTACATAAATATAAAATCCTCTTCTAAGTTAACAAGTACAAAATCATTTTTTAAAGAAGGTGGTTGTACACTCATTGAAACGTACTTATGAATATTATATTATATTTGTGTCGGCTCTGCTCAATTCAACACACTGTACCTTTAAGGTGCCTTAAATTGTTACATTTTCTAAAATATATTTTTTTGAAACTGTTTCATATTTTGTTTCATATTTTGAGATATTGCAAGTATCTTATGTTAAAAGTCTTAATTTATGGGATTGGATTAAATGATTAGAGACATACCTTAAGCACAGAGAAGATATAAAGGTTTTTGAATTTTGGTGATAGGTCCAAGAAATTAAAATAAAATATAAATTGTACATAAAAACATAAACGCTAACAGTAAGTAAAGAGACTAAAAGAATATCATGGTTTATTGAGCCTACTGAGATGTACATATGACACTTTCAGATTCAGTCAGTCTTAAAATGTAAAAACCAAAGCCAGCGCCTGACAGCACTAATACAAAAATACTGAGCATTAAGATCAAGACAACTGCAAACCAAAATACTCTGTAACTACATAAAAAAAACACCTTTTCTTTCAAACGGAAAATGCAGCATTTAACATTAAGATTCTACTTTTACCAGCTTCATCAGGCACTTGAGCTTATTATTGTGACATACAGTAAATAACCATATCAAATATCAGTCCAGGATGTAAGATGAGTGTTTAGTTAAGGCAGTTTGGTAATTATTAATATCTAGATCGTTATTTTCAAACTCCACAACACTCTGGATTCTATATTGCACTGCTTCAGGTCTGTCTTATAAAATCATTCTTTAAACATTATTTACTACAATACTTGGAAACGTTAAGAGATAAATACCTCGGCAAGAAGAGATTCTATGGTAGTGTGTGCAGTCAGTACCTTATGAAAATATCTTTTAATGTAAACTGTCTGACCAAAAGTCTGTGAGACACACGGTTGATTTAAATAACTAGATTAAGAACTATCAGCATACATCACGATATCAGTGTGCTCTTAATGCAAAGCAGATTAAAACTCCCAGGTGTCCATCCACTTCAGGCCAGCCATGACGCTGCCCGGCTCATGTGCAAGAGGACCGGTCATGCCATAGGAGAGGGGATAAAATAGGTAGAAACTGAAAGGAAGAAAATGGATTAGTGATTAATACAAAGTAAAAGAAACTTGAAATGTGTTATTTGAAAAGCTTATCCTAAATATCTAACAGCAAGGTCTTCATATAAACTCAAAGTGAATTTAGTCTCGACAGACCAAGATGTAAGAGTGCTTGTGTTCAGTTTAAGTTATGTGGCTGTGGTTAAGTAATAGTTTGACACTGTATGTATTTACCTTTTGACAGAGCCAGGCTAGCTGTTTCCCTTTCTTTTAGTCTACATGCTAATCTAAGCTAAACGTCTGCTGTCTCTAGCTTCAACAAACACTGCTATGGTATTCACCTTCATCCAACTCTAGCTAAGAAAGTCAATAAGCACCATCTTCAAAGTCACATGAGATGTTCTTTCACAGCGATCACTCTACAAGTCACCTCACCTGTAAAGAACGCCAAACAGAAGTCCCAGCTGCCCGACTCTCTGCAGCCAATCAGCAAAGGGTGGGCGGAGCAGCAGGTCAGTGCTTTTCAACAGAACATCTAATGTGATCCCTGTGAGAACACAAACAGAATGCTTCAGAATGTGGCTGCTTCATCTTTTTCAACTTATCCAAAACCTAAATAAAGATCTAAGAGAAGTGTATCACTTTCAAAATGCTAAACTTGTTACATATTCGTTAGGTCTATCATGCAGAAAAATTACATTTAAAAGGAACTTCTTGAACCTTTATTTACTCCTGGTCTTAGAATAATCAAATTAACTTACAGCATCTTTTTTCACTTCATATTATAAAATAAATAAATCAGGTCATAGCTTCTTTAATTTATTTACTATTATTTCATTATTTAGTTATTTGATATCTCTCCCTCTTCCCCCAGTCACTTCCAAAATCCATCACATTTCAACCTCTCAAGTCTCTTAAACACTGTTTATACCCAGCAATAACATCTGATCTGGGTTGCCGGATCACAAGTAGTGTGTGCTTTGTTAAAACCAGGTGTGAGGGGTGACGTGGCCTAGCAGTCTAAGCATGCGCCCCACACACAGAGGCTGTAGTCCTCCTCGCAGAGGTCGAAGGTTTTGATTCCAGCCTCGACCATTTACGGCATGTCCTCCCCCACTCTCTTCTCCCCACAGTTCCTGTCTCTCTTCAGCTGTCCTATCAAATAAAGGCAAAAATGCCAGCCAAAAAAAACAGATGTGAATGCACATCAATGTGTGCTGAGGACGGAGAGAGATCTGATCACTCAGTCCTCATCAAGCAGCAACCTCCTGTCTCAAAATATGAAGCCCATGCGGAAGTGTTATAAACTGTAATTCATCAAGAATCCGCTTGAGGCTGGCTGCAGAAACACCAGAAACCACATACACACCAATTCAAAACAGACGATCTTTGCAGCATTAATAAACATGTTTACAGCCTGGCTCAAAAAATGGCTTGGCTCTACGGAGTTAATTTCTCTATCGGCACACACTGTACGGGGGTGAATTTATTGCTAACGCGATGGTTCAGAAGATATTAAGATTACGAGTTTTTGCCCAAATAAGGACATGACTGACTCCCGGACAGGAACACATAGCTGTTGGCTAGGAGGCTCAAACCCCGCCTCTTTACGTCACACTATGCCTGCTTGAGTTCCGCATTTCCAATATGGCTGCCGCCGCTGATTGGCTTCAAAACAGCGCTCAGGAACAGATGGGTGACATCACGGATTCTACGACCATTATTTATACAGTCTATGGTCCTCATACAGAGGTGGTCTGGGAGGTATTTGTCCAGTGTGGTCTTGCAGTGTAGACGCTCATGGGTGCCGGCCACTCTCCCCATATCCATGTTAACAATCACAAAGAGTTACAGACCACCTGACTAATTCTAATTTCTTCACTGTGTCTCGTGAAAATCTTTACTTCTAGTTTTTATTAATGTCATTTCAACATGTGGAAGCATAAAAGTAGATTACAATGCAGTGGGGATTTGGTACCAGTTAGCATGCTGCTGAAGAGCATTGCAGGGAAGTAGTGGTGGTAATAAAGGACACGGCCCATCATGTAAAAAGGTGCATAGTGCAGCAACCAGCCGAGAAGAAGAAACCCTCCTTCTTTCGTAAGAACAAGAGAATGCTCTGAAAGATAAAGAGAGGTTATTTATTTGATGTGTGAATCAAGCTTTTACTGCTGCTGCCACAATAATCCATCAACACATTTCACTCTTGAACCACTCTCTATAATCATACCTTTTCTTTTTTGGCTCAATGAGAAACCTCTTTGGAGGGCTATTGACGCCACTATCACCATGACAAGGTACAATCCTAAAGTGACCAGGTTGATCCACCAGACCACCTAACAAAAAGAAAGAGTGTGAGGGAGGTTTGTGTGTTCGTGAGACAAGAAGACAACAATACAACAGCAGAGAAAAATAAAGCAAGCTTAAGAGAGACTCACAGGGTTCCCCAGGAGGTAAACACGGAACTCTGTATCATTCACTCCAGAAAACCTCAATCCCTTTAAACAAACACATACAGAAGTAATATATGTGTCTCTACTTTCATTAAATTTGTATTCAACTGTACAGTTAATAATTAGACATACCTGGTAGTCTATAGGCCAATGCCAGGGTTTTGAGTTCATCTCATTGTCTTTTGGTTTCAGGCCACTGTTTCCCTACAAAGACGTCTTCATGTCAATAAATGATTTCTGATCACATGCATTCTTCAAGATTAGACATGGTTATGTTTTAAAAAATGTTTGAGTCTTACTCTTATCATCACAATGTGGGACTCCAGTAAGATCTCAAAAAAATGTGGCTTCAGCACAGACAAGCTGATGTTGGGCACTGCCAGAGAGAGGAGAGAAAAGTAACATGTGGTTATTGTGTGAATTACAGAACAGAGCAGAACACAAGAGAACAAGGAGTGTTGTTCATACATTTGGGATTGATGTGATCTTCAATGTTCCACCGAGAGCTTGGAGTCTCCTTCAAGTAGGGGCTACATGTCACCTCCACCTGTTCCCAGCCCCTGAACAAAAACACAACTTCATCATTTTGTCCATCCATCATAGCGATGACTCATGAATAATATGAAGTCAGAAGAGGGAAGAATAGTTTTACCACTTAGGGAGAGTCTTGCCAGAGGAGTAAAGCACACAGCCGGTAGCTCGGTGCAGAAAGCGGACTTTGCTGCGCAGCACCTTCACCAGGTCTCCCTTCCGACCTCCACACACCTCCACCTGCCACAGGTCGTTGAGGTCACCTGTGCCATTCTAAGGGCAGACAACAGGTAGAGAACAGTTCTAGGCTTGAAGGACATACACTACACACTATTAAAATATTACACTATTAAAACTGCAAATTCATGTTATTATAACACTCACAATGCCATAACCTGTAACCTGGAAGTGTTTCTTGGTCAGAGGGGCCTCATGGAGGTGAGCATGAAGGTTACGAGTTGTTCTGAAAACAAGGGAAAAATGACATTATCTTACAAATATGCAGATACCTTGGATTTAAATTACTCTTAATCACTAACTGGAAGACGTGTAATAAAATGTTTTTCATTATACAGCTCAGTTGGACTCATTCTTACTCTTTGTGCTCCAGTCGAATGATGTCACCATGACGCACCAGATCAGGTGTCCCAGGATGAGCTTTGATAAAGACAAACAATAGAAATTATAAATACGTCTTCTAAATGACTCAAATGAATGTTGTTCTTTCTAATTAGAAGTTCTCTCACTTTGATTATGATCGGGTCTGTGAACTAGCCACAAGTTATTGTAGTCTTTGTGAAGATATGCTGTCACCTGTATGAGAAATAGCAGAAAAACAGCATACTAAAAATCAAATCAGCCCCAAACTGAGCATACTTAACTGTATGTAAGAGTGTCTCTAAAAGGCCTGACCTGCTGCTGCCGTGCTCCCACTCCCTCTGGGTATAAGTGCCAATGAGAGTGTAAATACCCTCCAGCAATACGGAGGTTTTTGATTGTAATGGTGGAGCCATAAGCCAGGTCTGCATCAGAAAGACATCAAACAAATTAAAGACACAATTCGGTAAATGTAAACGTATCATTTAGAGCAGGATTTAGAGACCACATGAGCTAATTAAAGTAGCTGAGTATAACAAAGAACAATCATTCTCCTTAATAAAGGCCAGACATGCCTCTTTGTGAACATTTTAGCCCATCTGGCTGTCATCAACACTAAGGGAATGCCTTTATTTCTCTTTGACCCCCTTTGCATGTTCTAATCATTGTTTTAGTAAACACAGCTGCAGTGTTGTGTGGTTGTAGCCACATGTGCTTTCAGACTCACACTCAGGCATGGAAGCATTGTGTAGATTGTTCCCAATTAAGCGCGACTGAAAGGCTGAACTGAAGAAACCATCACCCGGTCCACTGATGAGAAAAAACAATCATAATTATCGACACGATGTGTAAATGTCATCGAACACTGTGAACTCAATACATCACCGAGACACACCTTTTGTTCAACACGACAAAGTGGACTGCGAATATTGTAACATAACAGAGGAGGGGGAATAGGATGAGTCCAACAACCCGAGCAAGGAAGTGCTTTGCAATTTCCACCTGGAGACAAACAAATCAGGTGAGAGGCGGGATAGTCAAACATTTAACATCCATCAGCTCTATCAAATTCTGCTTACAAGAGAGAGGCTCAGGTCTCCAAAGAGCCTCCAGAGATCCCAGGCTGTGTTCAGCCCCACCAGCAGGATGACAAACAGACCCACAAACTTCACCCCCAATGCACCAGCAAGATTGAAACCGGTCAGGATCAGCCAGAGCCACCAGGAGGCAGTAAAAGGCCTGAAAACACAAGCAAAAACAGATTCAAATGTGTAGTTACTGCTTTGAAAGTCAAACATGGCCCTTATTATGACCACATAGTGCATTATGTACGACACATTGGACATTTGAGATTCAAACCTATTCAAATTCAAAATTATAATGGTGCAAAATTGGAGAAAAGCAAATAAGAAACAGCAACTAACACACTTGTATCAATTTCACCTGAAATAAAATGGGTTAGTAAATAAATAAATAACTTTGAAAATACTGGTCTAAACTTACTTTAGTTACTGATTGGATAATACAATGACACCTTAAACACTACATTGTATTTGATAACAGAGAAACCACAATAAATGTTATTCTACCTGTGTCTCTGCTGGTTAAACTTCACCATGCTCAGCACTGCTGCCATGATGAAGAACATGAGAATAGGGTCCAGAAGGATGTACTGGGTGATGGTGATGCAGCCAGTGTCTGTCAGGAGGGTGAAGTTAGCACAAAGTGATCACATTTGTTATTATTCAGATTCAGATTCAGACAACTTTATTGATCCCAAGAAGGGCAATTCATTTATAGCTTACCATACAACAACCATACAGCATTTAACACCTACAACACATCCATCATACATGCATGCTACAAGTAACAAGTCAAGCATCGGGTCTGTACATGGGACTAGAGGGTCTGTGGAGGACAGCGTAAGTTAATGTAATAAATAAATAACAGTAAAATACGACAACGATTAAAAGACAATATAATCTCTTGTCATACCAATGTTATTTAAAATGACTAGAAAGACTGCCGTCTGAGTTTAAAAGCCTGATAGCAGACCGGATAAAAGAGATTACAGGATATGTGCATACTGCTAGACATTTTAAGTTAAACAACTTCTTTGAACAATTGTTACTTACCAAATATAAGAAGGATTGCAGTGATAAAAGCAGCAGAGCGAGACCTAGACAAATCCAGCACTATGAGGTAGGCAAAGATCGGGAGAAAGGAGCCCAACACGGCACAGAACTGTAGGAAAAGTGGCAGAAAAGAAACACTGTTGTCACTTTAAAGTTGCAACCATGGCTGTATATTTCAGTTGCCCTGACTTAATTTGGTAAAGGCAAGTTTATAAAGCGTCTTACTCCTCTCATCCCCCAGTAGTTGTGGTGCTCATATTTATCTCCTGGCTTTATGAAGGGAAAGGTGCCATCATAACCTGTCATGTAACCGGCAAGGCCTATCAGCATCTGCAACAAGGTAGGGAAAGGAGTGAATGCTTGAATTTCCACTGAGCAAATTTGAGCAATCATGGAGGTAACACTCTGTCATCTCACTTTCCCAAGAGGAGGGTGAACATCAAAAAAGAAGGTCCTGTTGATGTAGTAGCTCCCCATCTTTCCAAAGTGCGTCTCATCCCAGCTGAAACACCAAAAACAGTCATAATGGTAATATGCTGCACATTAAGACACACACAATCTACACATAACACATGCATGCAGAGGACTTGAACTCACCACACATGAGGGGGCTCTCTTATTTTGTAGAGGCGGGTAGAGAAAGACAACCCCACCACCAACATCAGAAACACTCTGCTGGATGACTCGTCATTGGCATGCCCTCTGGCCACAAACTTAGATGATGTCCCATTTGAGGAGTGATTGTCATCTTCTGACAAGAGTCCAGCCATGTGACTGTGTGTGTCCTTTGATAAAGTAGTGCATTGGTTTTGGGAGGTGGGAAAGGTTTTCCTGTTTCGTACTGGTGTTGACATGTCCCCTGTTTTGTTCCATTGCGTCACACATTCTTCATTTGCCATGAGGAAATAAAAACCTGTAATTGACTAATTGGACCCCTCCAAATCAAAGTCTGATGACGTTTGGATTGCTCTACCTAATGTGAATTAAAACAGCTAGTTAGTGGATCATATGTGGATGTTTTGATGGGACGATTACAGCTTCAGTTAGCAGTAAATAATATGATTTAACACTGAAGCACCAGATGCCAGCTCTTAAAACTGACTGTTCACACTAGCTGCACTGACATTGAATGTCGCATCTTCCCTATTAGACATGTTATTATACATATTTCTACATGGTCACCAAGCTGTTGGGACACTTATCGATATCATACTTAGCCAAGCTCGTGAATTTCTAACAGAATATCCACTCGGAAACTCTCGGCATTCCAAACAGCAGCACAAGACGAGCCGATAACGGACTCTACCGCATCAAATCCCCGTTTTATCAATGAAAACTTTACATTAGCAACCCAGCGCGAGCACAGGAGGTAGAGGTAAGAGTCAACCGAAACACGTATGAGGCGCGGTGGCTTCTGGGAGCTGTATTTCGCTGTGTTATTCATGTGAGCATAGGAACGCAACGAAAACTCAATTTCCCAGAATCCTTCTGTGATGACTCATCCTTGGTTAACCAATGGGAAAAGGTTATGGATCAACTGGAAAATCAGAGGAATCGAAGCTCTCTGTGTCCACTAGAGGGAGCCAAAGTATTAAGAATTATTTCAATGTTTATTCAATTTTCATTCGTCTTTATTAAAGTCAGTGTCAATATGAGAACTTGGACTAGACATTTGCCTTCAGATCTGACAAATCTACAGTCCAGGATATAAAATGTTAAAAAAATAAAAAACATGAAGTCCAGTAGTCCAATCCAATCCATTGTATATATATTCCAAGGGTACCCTACTGCAGGCAAGATGGCGCCGCCACAAGATCCACACCGGAAGTCCACACCGGAAGTCCATACCGGAAGTTACAAAGCTAAAAACGTTGCAATAACACCCACACCGGAAGTCCATACCGGAAGTTACAAAAATAAAAGCCTTCAAAAAAATAAAAGCTTTGAAAAACAGGAACGTGAACGCAAAATAAAAGCCTTCAAAAACACGTAGGTTTACGCGTAATTCTATGAACTTTTTTGCACTTACACTTTAATCGTATCAGTATTATTGACTAGTTGATTGACTCCAAAAGTGTATAGGCTGTTGAGAATTCAAGTTACTTAGAAGCCTGCACGAATCACTAAGTTATAGTGTTAACGTCTCAGCCATGCACAGCCTTTTGTTCCGAGTGTGTGTTGAAATACTTAAAGCTGATTATGATGCTGCCGTGATGACATCTGCATATGCCTCTCTTGTTTTGTCTGGGTCATATGTTATTTTATGTTGCGTTAGCCTGACTGTACCTCACCTGCCCACCAGTTCCCTGTGGTGTGTGTCCTGCCCATAGGTCCTGCCCCTGCACACCTGCTTCCCTTTGACTGATTCCCCCAGTGACCCCTCTTCCTTCCTGCACAGCTGTTCCCCACAGGTTCATTATGATAACTGTGCAGCGTGCAGGGGTCTCTTTCCATGGGGACTTGTCACATTATCTAAGTTTGCTGTAGTGTTTGTTCCAAATTACCTTGCATGCTGTCTGCCTATGTGATCACATGTATAGATTAATGAATGAATGAAATACAGATCCAGAGTAGATCCACAGTCACGAGAGAAGAGCAGAATGTTATCTATGGTGCAGGGGCGAGTGGAGGAGGAAAATGTAGAGGTGTGTGGTGACTGTTTCTTTTTTAACATAATTTGTAACACGTTACAATGACACAGTGACAGGGGTGTTCATTAACCACAAGAACAAACGGAGGGAATGGTTTCTCCTTCTATTTTGAGACATTAGATGGGCGTAAACACTCTGAGCTTGTCAAACAGTTTTATTCAGATTGAATGCTTGATGCATGTACACCACTGTCTTAACAAGATCACTTTATTTGGCGTCCATGAAAACATTGAAGTTGGAACCTTCAATTAGAATGACTAGAAAAACTGCAAATGTATACATAGCTACTGTTTCTTTCCATCCAACCCCTACTTGAAATGTAGAATTATACTTTATTTTATGTTCTTTTAATGTTATATGTATGATGTCTTAACCCTTTTGTATTGATAATGTTGTACTTGAAAAAGAACAATGCACTTTTGCTATTACAAACTCCAAATCAACATAAAATATTAGGACTAAAATATTTCAACTTGAGGCACCACTGTCAGCCACTGATGATAGATGTACAGTACACATTTCTGGGGAGCCTCTGTAGTTTTTGTGGTGAATATAGATCTCTGTGTACAGCTTGAGTGTATTTTCCCTCTTACTTACAGTCTTTTCCTTCTCATCCCCTCCCCCCACACACACTAACACTCTACATTATTCTGTTCTTCATACACAGCGGGATCTCTCTCACTCACTCACTCTCTCTTTCACAATTAGCTTTCTGCTAATTGATTTAGCAGCGACAGACTAATGCAATCAATACGCTACACGAAGAAGAAACTTCCAGTTCGAAGCATCCGGCATTGGGTAGAGAGGGGGTTAAAGAATCCCTTCCGGTATGGACTTCCGGTATGGACTTCCGGTGTGGATGTTGTGGCGGCGCCATCTTGCCTGCAGTAGGGTGCCTCTCATATATTCACCTTAACAATATATCAAGGATTAAGAAGAAGAAGAAAAGAAGAAACGTACTTTAGTAATCCCCAGGGGGGAAATTCAATTTTTTTCACTCGTGTTGTTTTTTGGTCATGCTACACGCACTGTTTTTTGGTATATATACATACAATCATGCACACACACATGCAGTGGACATGCACTTTGGGAGAGATGTCAGAGTGAGGATACTGCCATCAAACAGCGCACCCCAAGCAGTTGAGGGTTCGGTGCCTTGCTCAAGGGCACCTCGGCAGTGCCCAGGCAAGTGAACCAGCACCTCTCCAGCCACCAGTACACTTGCCAAACTTCGTCCATACTGGGACTCGAACCGGCGATCCTTAGGTTCCCAAGCCAAGTCCCTATGGACTGAGCTACTGCCGACCCAAAGGACTTATGTCTCAGCAGGATGCAGAAAAACTGGTCCATGCATTTATCTTTAGCAGACTAGACTACTGTAACGGGGTCTTTACAGGACTCCCTAAAAAGTCCATCAGACGGCTGCAGCTCATACAGAATGCTGCTGCTCGAGTCCTAACAAGGACCAAAAAAGTAGAACACATCACTCCAGTTCTTAGATCTCTACACTGGCTTCCTGTCTGTCAGAGAATAGACTTTAAAATCCTGCTGATGGTTTATAAAGCACTGAATGGTTTAGGCCCAAAATACATTGCTGATCTGCTATTACTTTATGAACCACCTCGACCTCTGAGGTCATCAGGTACTGGTCTGCTTTCAGTCCCGAGAGTCAAAACGAAACATGGTGAAGCAGCGTTTAGTCATTATGCACCACATATCTGGAACACACTCCCTGAAAGCTGTAGGTCCGCTCCAACTCTCACCTCTTTTAAATGAAAGACTAAGACTTTTTTCATTTGCCACTGCCTTCCTATCTTAGCTCATTTTAACCCACTTTAAATTAAAATTTTAATGTAATTTTTAGTATATTTCTATTTTCATTTTCTTTTCTGTTTTATTATATTTGTCATTTTAATCATGTTCTTTTATGCCCGTCTGAGTGTTTCCAATGATTTTAATGTTTTAATGTAAAGCACATTGAGTTGCCCTCATGTATGAAATACGCTATACAAATAAAGCTGCCTTGCCTTGCCTTGCCTTATTTATATAGCACATTTTAAAAACAATAAGGTTACCAAAGTGCTGCACAACAAATACAAACAGTAGAAATAAATAATAGTAACATTTAAAATACAGTAAATTAAAAGGCAAATGGAGACCAACACAAACCCTCATGTTTTATTAAAAAAGCCAAGGAGTAAAAATGAGTTTTAAGGCGTGATTTAAAAGTATCCAGGGTTGGGGCCATTTTGACTTGGGTGGGTAGCTCTTTCCACAGTTTAGTAAATACTGAGTAATAATGAAGTAAATAGTGAATATACCTGGTTCATAGCTGGAGCTTAAAACCCCAAAACAGGCTGAAGTGCCAAAAGAAAAAGAGTATTATGTGTTTTTTTTCTTTTATCTAAAGTTACATATTGGATTCATATTTCATAGCAATAGATGTATGTAAGTTATACCCCTTGGACCAGCGACCCGTCCACGGTGTGTCCTGCCTCTTGCCCAGTGACAGCTGGGATAGGCTCCAGAAGCCATATGTGATAAGCAGTATAGATGATGAAGGGATGAATAAATGGATTGATGGATGGATGGATGGATGGATGGATGGATGGATGGATGGATGGATGGATGGATGGATGGATGGATGGATGGATGGATGGGTTGATCTGATAGCAAAGCTGCTCATTTTGACAGCTTGTTTGGTAGCTAAAACTTCATTGCAAGTAAAGAATTTATTCCAAAACAATAAATTGATTAATTTGCACAAATTGTTGAATTGCAACCTGCAATAATAAGATGCGACCTCTGACCACATCACACAAATATGTTCCGGTGATTCATATACTGTACATACCTGCATTGATCTGGTCATGCATTTCAATGTGAATGATACACATGGTAAGTTCATGGTGTGCATGTTTTGCCATTTCTTCAGAGTAACTGTCCAAAGAGAGTTGTATTTTTTATGTTTTTATTTTGATGACTGATAGTGATTACAGTCAAGAGGTAAACATAATGAATGAGCATGATATTTAAAATGACCACAGCTTTACAAGAAGACATCTATCTCAAGTTGTTTGCAGATTTGTAAGGCTTTAAATATTCCAACTTTGACCTAAATGTTAGACTTCTGGTCTGATTCAGTGGTGGTTTAACCGAGCAGTAAAACAGAGTGGGCATTAAGTGGAATATTTGTACAACTCAAAATGTATAGGTCATGAATTCATAAGGCCATACGTTGTCACTATATTTAAGTTAGAATTAGACTTTTATTTTTCTGCAACACTAACATTTCTTAAATGACAATCAGTCTGCACTGCCATTATTTTCTTAAACCTGAATATAAAAAAGACAAAAGGTGTGAGCTGGAGTTTAGAAACCAAATGATTATGCTGATACTTCTGATACATTCATGAGATTGAATTCTACAGCGACTAAAAGAAGTAATGTTCAAAATAACTCATATTTATCCATAAAAATTGTGACGCACAGACTTGGCGCTTGCATTTTAGAAGCATTGTCTTTGTAATGAACTTGAAGAGACAAAATATCTGTGATAAGAACAGTGCTGCCACTTCCAAAAAAATATATTTCATTGTCTGCTCCACAGGGCAGGGTATACACACACAGTTCCTCTGGTACAGTGTCAGCCACTCTCCTCATACATAAAAAGATATGCTTTAAAAAACATTTGTACAGACATGTATAAATCTACAAAGCTATAATGCCAGATTTTTCTTACATTTTATGCTTGATGTCAAAGAAAATATTGTTTGTGCTATAATGCATTAAGAGAATATGTAACAAAAATAATACATAGTACTAGTTCTGTACAAAATATACCAAACCTCTCCATCAAAGCCTTTGTGTTTGTGTGCGTCTGGAGATACACACATGGGGATGGTCTAATGTGAGACATGCATTGTTATTGAAAATGAAAATTATTTTTGCTTGTGTTAAAATGTCACTTTAAGTTGTGATATGTGTGGATACTTAATCTAACTTTACTGTAGTTTATGAGGTTAGGATAAAGCCTACAATCAAACTTAAGTCATTCTTTTTTTCTTTTTCTTTCTTTTGTTTTTTTTTACAGAAGTAGAAAACAAGTTAATACTGTTAAAAAAACAGATACAAATCGCAGGGCTCAGCTGCTGAGTCCATGTTTTCCCACTTCATTGCTGGTATTTAGATAGTAAAAGTGTTGTCAAAAAGAGGAAGGCAGGTTTCACCTATTGCACCTTTTTTAAAACATTACATAAGTCATCATATACATCTACAGTCTGTTCCAGGTCCACGTATTGTTTCTGGTGTGTATGTTTGGCCGTGTCGAGTTCCACGTTCTTGGTCCAGAGATTCTTCAGCTCGTAGTTGATCCTGACGAATAGAGAAGAAAAGCTCTGTCTCTGAATTTCTTGGTTTGTTGGCAGGTCCAGCATCCAAGCTGATGCAAATTTCACTGACTGTGTGAGATGATGTTGGTGCGAGGTTTGACAGGTACGGAATAAGCTGGTTTATAGGTGGCTGATTTTGAATGACATTCCTTCGTTTACAAAAAATCGTTCATCATCTCCCCACATTCTCTCTTTGTGAGACACATAAAACAAGAGGAAATTAAGTAGCCCTCTGAAATAGGTTGCTTTCTCTTTTCGCAGAGGCCCGTCATGTAAATGAAATAAATAACACAAACAAGTGACAGAGAAAATAAGGTGGAGAGTATATCTGCATATCAAATTGCCTGGGGTTACTGAATAAAAAAGATCAGTCCACAAAATCCCTTTAAGGCAAATGAATATCTGGTGAGTATTGAATCCAATGTAATACATTCACTGCACATTTCCTGGTCCTCTTGGTGTGTTTAAGGGGATCTGATGCAAGTGTGTGTGCTTTTGTTTGTGTGTGTGCATGTGTAGGGGGAATAAGTTTGGACGTCTCAGCGTTACTGTTGGAGGTTTAGTGCCAGGCCCCTAGGAGAGGGGCAGAAAGGTGTAAGGTGACATTTAAGGGGAGCAGGAGAAGCCAGCGCTTCCACAGTCTCTGTCTCAGTTTCCTGTTTCCGTGGGCTGCAACTCCGGGATCGCTGGGATACATTTGTGCGGTTTGGCAGAGGCCACAAAGCCTGGCAGACAGGTGCACTTGTAGGATCCCTCTGTGTTGGTGCACTGCCCGTTCTGACATAAGGGCACCTTGTCGCTGATGTCCTCACACTCGTTTATGTCTGCAGGAGAGAGACAGGAGGAGTTAGTGAGCAGGAAGCTCACAGAGCTGAAACAGCTGCTCGCTACACATCTGCAGCTGCACAGCGGGGTGCAGCTCTTCTTAGTTCTTTCACTTTTACAGTCTTTTCTCTCTTTCTTCATTCCTTTCTCCCTCTTTTTTTCAAGCCTCCCTTTTTCCTTAATGAATTCTTCCCTTTCTCATTTTTTCTAATTCTTCCTTCTCTCCTGTTTTTCCCTCTCCTTCATTCTTTCTTTCTTTCTCTTAAACCCCACCTACTGTTACCTCTTACCTCCAGAGTAATTTTCCCTCCTTTATTACTTCCTCCTTACCTTCTTCTTAGTTTTTTCCCTATTCCTTCCCTCACCCTTCCCTGGTCTCTTCTTCCATTCTCCTCCCTTCTTCGTCTCTTGTTCTGTCCTTTTTCCTCTCCTCCTTGTCCCTTCTTACTCTCTCGCTTTCTCTATATTCCTCTCTTTCTTGTCCCTTTTTCATCTCCCTTATTTCCTCTCTTCCTGTTCCCTTCCTCTTCTCTCTCTTTCTGCTTTTTTCCCTCATCTTCCTTGTTGTTTCTTCATCTCTTGCTCCCTGCTTTTTCTTCTCTTTCTGCTTTTTTCCTTCTCTTCCTTGTCCCTTTCTCATCTCTTGCTCTCTGCTTTTTCCTCTCTTCCTTGTCCCTTCTTCCTCTCTCACTTCCACCTTTTTTACTCTCTTCCTTGTCCCTTCTTCCTCCACTCTCGCTTTCTACCTTTTTCTTCTGCCTTGTCCCTTCTTCCCCTCTCACTTATGATCTTTCTTCCTCTATTCCTCTTTTTTACTCTATTCCTTGTTCCTTCGTATGTTGTCTCCCTCTTTTTGTTTCTTGCTTTCATTTTCCCCTATTCCTTTTTTTGTCACTTATTGTTTTTGTCCTTCCTTTCTTGTTGATTATTTTGGAAATCAACTGAGAACAATGCAGAGGTAACTGTTTTGAAAAGCAATTATTTTAATTCATCCTTTTGTTTTATTAAAAAGACCGACCATGCGGTGCTCCCAGCTTCATTAATGTGAGGTTCTGCTTCTTGACTTAGTCCCACAATGCAACAGTTAAACATTTTGGGTATTCAGACAGTTTGTTAGTGGGGGTGAAGGAAAACATCATGACATCTTAGTATCACTGATTATTATATCCTATCATAGACACCAAGTGGAGGGAAGTGATAGACAATGCTTTATCAGACCACTAGAGGGTGATAGTGATAAGAGTTATTTTGTCTAGCAGAGGTCAAAGGTCAGAGTCAGACTTGGTATAAGCTGGTTTAAAGACAGATGAACATGCTAAATGTATATAAGTAAAAGTATGTACTTGTTCTTGGATAGGGCTTTTCTTTCCGACCTCTCAAAGTGCTTTTAAACGACTCATCACATTCACTGAGTCACACCACATTCACACACTGATGGCAGAGGCTGCTGTAGTAGAAGACCATCTGTATTAACTAACTGCATTCACACACATTCACACACCTCTGAATACGTCACCGGCAGCAATTTGGGGTTCAGTGTCTTGCCCAAGGACACCTCGGCATGTGACTGCAAGAGCTGGGATCAAACCACCAACCTCAGATCAGACCCACTTTACCACTAAGCCACAGTATATGTCACTTTATAATTCCACACTTGATAGTAATTCACTCTTAAATCCTACTGTTGTTGAAGCAGCTATACTTTCTAAAAAGCTGTATTGTACAAACACGTAGTTTGTAGTAGGAAACAGGAGCATTTATGGCAGGTGTTATGACAATTTTGGTCCGATTGTCTGCTTGACAGACCTGATTTAGGCATCTCTTGACATGACTTCGGTAGCTTATAGTCATATAAAATCTTTGGGTTTCTGAATGATGGTTAATACAGTTAAGCTGGCTTGCCCTTGAGGTGTTCAATCATGTGTAATCGTGTGAGAAACATTATTTTTTAAAGTTGTTCCAAATGTCAAACCAAATAAACCTTTGCAGCCTTCTGACTTCCAAATAATTCACATTCAGACGATAGTTTTACAAACTACCAAAAATTGATTGTAGAACATTTCCTCTTGTATATTTTAAGTCGGACATGTCATCATGTTGCGTGTCGAATGGATTGAATCTGAACTTGAAATCCCGTCTGTCTCCTGCGCTGAACCGTCCAGAACGAGAGTAAAAGTAACAATGCAGGATTATGTTTCCTTTTGGCCTTCAGCTGATTTTCTTTTCCCTTTTAAGCACGGGAGGTCTGATTGTCATTTCATAGCAGTCAATATCAAACGACCCTCCTTCTGTTTATGTCATGCTCTGCTGGGGGAATTGTGGTGATATTTATAAAAGGAGGCATGGCGAGAGCTGCATAGCTCCCACATGTTTCCGCAGTGTTGGAATTCAATCATATTCCTGGGTAAAACGTCTGGCCTTGGAGCTGATAAGCTCATATGCAGACAGAATATTGTAATCAGAGCATTTTATTACAACATGAGGGTCTCACTTTCTAACAAAACAAACAAAGTACACTTAAAGGATAATATATCTCATGGAATACACTGTGAGTGGAAGAGATTCAAGGCCTTCTTACTCTTGGCAGTGTGTGACCGGGGAATTTCAAACCAAAGGGCAACACATTGCGGTTTTGAGGAGTGCACTGCTTTCATTAGTTTCCCATAAAATATAACTTAATGCAAGGTTGTTAAATTCAAAGCTTCTCCTTGAGCTTGATGATACACTGCATCAAGAGTTACCTCATTGGAAATAACCCAAGACCTGGCTCTGAAAGCCTCCAAGGAGAGAGTTTTATGCGGTTTGATTTCAAGATCCGAGACAACATTTTGAGCCCAGATAAATGACTTGATTGATTTCCTATTGGATCTAGAAAGTCCTTTCACATTTTTACTTAGAGCAGAATTTCTGTGTGGGTGGTCTGTAGAGGAAGATTTAAAATACGCTGGACATAACTTACCTGTACAGGCCATCTTATTTGAGTCAAATTCATAGCCGTCGAAGCAGTCACAGGTGTAACCTTCACGTACACGAACGCAGCGGCCGTTTTCACATCCGTTCAGGATTCCACACTCTTCTGCTCGGAGACCCTCGAAGCTCTCATAGCGCTCTGATTGGACACAGACATAGGTAGAAAAAAAGACACTTGAGCAAATCTTTATACATACTGTACAAGCATACCAGAGTCCAGTAAAAGATCCCCTTGAAGGACTTGGTATCATGAACCTCCATACTGCCTTAAGCCATCATGTAAGAACTATGCATGCTAAAAGGCTTCACATGTGAACCTACACTTAGTAAATACTCGTCTTTCTCTGTCATATACTGGATTTGTAATTCTTTATCTTTGTGACAAGCTCACTAAATATTTTGCAGCACGTCTGTTTTAAGCTGAAAAAGATACATCGTCAGATTGGGATAATTATCTCAACTTAGGAATCAGCAATAAGCAATAATGGAATTTTAAGAGGATAAGGAGATTAATTCATATCTTAATGCTTCACTTTGTTCACTGGCTAGTTGCTAACTTTGTCTGATAAAAGGTGGTGTAACAAGGTTTTAAAGAGAGACAAACCAAAACATCTGCCTTCTTCAGCAGAAAACAGCACTATAAGAGACTTTAGGGTGATCCAAGAAAAGTTCATTAATGTTCTTGACCCCTATCTTTACAAGCAGAAGCTTCTAGTTTACACACTTTTTGCAGTGTGTGCTTTTCTATGAAGAATGCATACACCCACCAGAGTATGGATCCACTGGTCGTGGCCGGTGCTCCCGTGGTCGGAGGACAGGGACACGGGCAGGTGGCTGCGGAACACTGTAGTCATTGTCATTGAACAGAGGAACACTCTCAGGGATATCATAGGGTCCTGCAGGGCTGCCGTAATTGTCAAAGTATGGTGGGGCAAAAGGCTCGGCAGGATCCTCAGGACCCTCTACACCATACTCGTATCCTGGCCGCTCTCGCAAACTATCTGTGCCTCCTCTCCGAGGAAGGTTGCACATTATTGCGTAGTCCTCTAAAAACAGAAGCACACAGAGCAGAGGTTTTTTTTTTGGACGTTAATAACAAGGATGTGTTCAAATAAAGACAGAAATGTTTGAACAGATTCCCGTTCTCACCAGTGTCTCTCCTGGGACAGAAGGCACACTGTCCACTCCAAGCGATGCCGTACAGACAGCAGCACTCGGTGTACGTGGTTCTGCGTCCCGTGAGGGGCTCTGCACACATGGTGTCTCCAACCAGACGCTGCCAGCAAATATCCATGTGCACGTCGTTATCAGGCTCTAAAGTTTCTGGGAGAAAGAATATACAGGGATTAACAATGAGGCTGAGAAAAAAGCAGAAAATAAATATACAGCTGTCTACAAAACCCAAAACTCATTCTGTGGGAGAGAAGAGAAAAGTAAGTGCATAAAAACAGTCCATTGCAATTTTCCACTCGATTGAAAACTGCATGCGTGCAAATTTGCGAAGTAGACTGAGCTGAACTCTGGCCATGGCATAAACAGCTTTGTCTTTTAAAGTAGCCTGAATACTACATGTAGATACAGATGTGTGTATGTGACTGTTAGTATGAACAACAACCAAAACCCTTCCTGTAATTCTGATAATGATCATTGGTTTTTTTCTCCACATCTGCTCTAAAATCCAAAGTACTACCTGATTCATACATGCAATAAGAAATTCCCTCCAGCAAAACTTAAGACACAAGTTCTAAATGTTGTCACACCTTCTGTGGTGTTGAGGCTGATGCAGCGTCGTCGTGTGCTGTCCAGGACTAACGGGGGACTGCAGAAACAGTTGAAGGAACCGGCTGTGTTCACACACTCTCCGTTCTCACAGGCAGTTCCATATTCACACTCATCATAGTCTGAAAACACATGTATAGAGAGAGGAATTAAAATACAAACAAAGGATCTTACAACAGCAATTCAAATCATGAAGGTGCAACATCCCATAATTTGACCATCACTATAAATTCATTACATTCTTAAATCAGTGAACTAGCAAAGCTCAGGGATGAATTACAATCACGGATTAGCAGCCAAAATATTTTTATAATAACATGAGAGCACTCTAGCAGAATGAAACCTGACAGTAAGGAGGATTCTGGGAAATGAAGTCTTCACAAGAGTTTATATATATGGATGTTTGTCCCGCTTTGTCCTATGTGCTAAAACTTAGAACAGATCTCTTACCCACACACTCCAGTCGGATGTTGTCATAGTAAAAGCCAGAGCGACAGTAGCAGGTGTACGTCGATAAGAGATTGGAACACTGTCCATTCTTACAAATGTCTGCTCCAAACATGTCACACTCGTTTGCATCTGAGAAGAGAGAGATTCACACTTTGGTGTTACGTAGGTGAGACAGTGATAAACCAACCAACAAAAACTAACACCCTTTCTTAAAACACTGACACTTTAAATGTCATTCACTCCCTGTGTATGCAGCTGTCAGGACACACTGGTTACAGTAATTAGTCAGGTTTGCAGGTATGTATCCTATGAATCCCTGGCTAACTGTAGAGATAGCCTTGTAAATGTGGTGGGGGATTGTGTCTGTCTGTTGCTTTAAAAGTTTATGCAGGTGGAAATAAAACAGACTGACAGCATCTCTCTGTGCCAACAAGGGGAAACATAAAAGCTCAAGAATACACATAAAATATGTCAGCTATTTATGAAAGCGAGCATACCTATGTAAGGCCACTGTTCTCCCAGACTCAGTGCAGAGGAAACAGGTACGGGTAATAATCCACTGCCGTGAGGGCACAACTGGTTATAATCATCTGAAACATAAAAAATAGCTTAGCTGAAGAGAAGGCGTAATGAGAATAAAATGCACGTATTAATCTTGCTTCAATCTGTTCAGGTTATTTGGATCATCCGGTTCTTGTTGTACCTCTTCCTGGGACAGGACAGGCATGAATCTCACAGTTGTCCCCCCAGCCGGCTCCCACCGTGCAGCAACATTCCTGCTTGGTGGTGTTACGTGACAGGACGTTGTCGCAGAAGTTTGCGTCATTCAAGTTGTAGTAACACTCTTTCCTCTCATCAGATGAGGGACTGGACAGAGGGACCCGAACAGCCTGACCGGAGTCGGTATCTGTATGTGGACAAAGACAGTATTTCGTTAGGGAAGAGAGGTCAGAGGTCATGGTTGGATACAGAAAGGCACATGTGGGGTTGGTACAAAGTTGCTTATTCACACCCCACTAAAAATGTAAGATTACTGTTTGTGTTTTGGAGAGCAATATATTAACTCTCATGATGTCAACTGATCTCACTGGAAAACATGGTAAAAAAAACTGTCTAAAAAACAGTGAAGAGGTCTTGACCAGCCGTGATTGGAAAATGTTTTGGGAGCTGCGGACAACTCTGCTTTGGTATTTTTTAACAAGAACTTGAAGTGGGATTATACTTGTTCCAAAACATTCCTCTCTTTTCTCCCCCTCTTATTTATTGACCAAGATGTTTGATATTATGGCCAAGTAACCTGGGCTGAACATCAGTATCAGCCCATCAAGGACCTATCGACTATCACCTGACAAAAATATATGCAACACCACCTGATTAGCGCTTTCATCTGTTTTGGGGAAGTCTCAGTTTCACAGTTAGCATCATGTCACACAGAGGCTTCACTTTGGCTTACTACAGCAATAAGAGCCTGAAAGAGAAATCTGTTGTCTTGTAATCCACTTGCATGTGATGGGTCTTACGTTTACCGTAATAACAACATCATGGTGCAGAATAGAGGAGAAGAATACAACTTTTAAAATACTTGGGGTCAGATTGTTCATCTCTGATGCATTCCAGGAAGTCAGGAAATCTAAATGCGGATTGGCTTTTGTTTAAGTTGGAACTTTTGATCTGGAACAGATTGTTGGCTGCACTTGCATGCAGATATTTGTATATAGATGAAATAAATCCTTGTCAGATTACTACAGATGGGAGCCGAGCTGTCACTACAGTGGTTTGCATTCTATATGCTTTTGCTCTCCATATGGACTGCTTTCCCTGCCTACAAAAAAGACTACTGATATATGAATGTTCAATACAACAGAACACCCCCCTATTCATAAATGAGGCCCCCACCTACAGATAGAAAGTCTTTAATCAACCAAGGGTTCAAACCAGATTTTCTGCAGTTGAATTGGTTAAAACTGGTACTGGAAATACAATTTATTTTAAAGTACATCATAAGACAGTACAGGTAACTAGCAGCACCCTTATGCCTCCAGTAGGTACAGTGTTACCCTTGCCTGCCACCGCTGAGCCTGCTCATTTGTCCGAAGGCATGGGTTCAGGCATTTCACCCTTAATCTGTCGGCTTAGCCAAATGGAAACACTGGCATGTGAGTCAACACACCATTCACTCTCACATGATTGATTCACACACGTCAAAAGCAAACAGGGGAATGTGGCACAAAGGTACACAAAGGCATAGCTGGGGTTTAGTGCCCAGGCAGGAGGAATAACATCCCTGCTGAGGGCGCGCCGCTTAATAATGTAAATACACCAAAGTCGTGTACACATACGCCTATCGAGCCGGAGATGTGATTCTATTTACATGACTGATGAAGGTTTTTTTTGTCATTTTGGGATTGCAATACATTGCATATCTGTAACCACTGCACTTGAGATCATTTTAGCATGAAAGAGAGCTATGATCTTAGTGCTACTGGCCAACAGCTACACCTTATCCCTGTTTGTCTTGATGAGGAAAAGGGTTTACCGTAACTAGGCCCTCAGGGTATTTACTTGGCTCTACTCGAGGTGTTACTCCATCATTCCTTTAAAGGATTAGTCTAATACAATTTTTTGCAGGCATCCCACCCAAATCATAAGCCCAGATCATAAAACAAATGGAAACAGCCAGGTCAGAAAGATACTCTAGGAGACATGGAGTAAGTCATATCCACCTCGTCACCATCATTGTTTGGATAATGAGAGACGGCTCATTAAATCAGGGAAAACTCCGTCTCCCAGTGATGGGACGGAGAATTAAGTCCTGTGAGTCACTGTGAGTGCTGGTCCTGCTCTATTACCCAGGGAGCGGCACTGGCTGGTGATGGGATCAAATTCCTCATTTTCGTTGGGGCAGATGCACAGGAAGCTGCCATCGAAGTTCTCACACAGGGCCTCCCCGCACAGCGCCAGGCTCATCTCACACTCGTTCACGTCTGAGGGAGACAGGAGAGGAGGGAAGTGTAAGGTTCAGGCATGTGTGCATGTATACACAGGCATGTGCTCAACTTGTTCTCATGATAATGCTGTTTGAGGAGTAATTCATATTAAGCTGACAGAAAATAAATTACACATAAGTTCAACATAAATACTCATTTTGTAGAGACTGAATCACTCTTGATTTCTTTGTATGCCATGAATATGTGCATAACCTTTATCTCTCTCAGTTCCATAGATGCCAGTTCCAAATAGTAGTATAGTACTTTTTACACATGATAGTATACTACCATTTTTTTTTTAAATGTATGATTATGACCTACTTACAAGAAAAGCATTACAAAGTGACTCAGATTGTAAAGTAGGTATAAAAAGTGCATGTTATACACAAGATATCATGATGTGTATTTACAGTTTATCTGCCTTTTAATCAGTTATTCAGGCTCTTTTGGGAAACATTTATTCATTTGCAGAGTGTTTTTGTTGTAGCTTTTATTTTGCACGTTTACATTCTTGTAGAATTTGTTTCTACAAGTCAAAGTGTTTGCACTTAATCACCTCTGTAGAATCCTGTTTAAAGACTAAGTCAAACAATTGGTTATGTTGTCTTTTAAAACTTTATTCTCTGTAATTGTTTTTTGGGGCTTGTCATGTCTGAATTAAGAGGACAGGACATGAAAAAGAGGTGGAAACAGGGGCAGAGAGAGTGGGGAATGGGGGGAGACAAACTACAAACAGCCAAGGGTGGAAGTTGAACACAGGGCTGCAGATTTGAGGGCTGAGGTCTCTGTACATGAAGCACAAGATTTACCACCGTGCTTAATCTGCACCCAGTCTTTTTAAAACGTTCTGAATGTGTTGATTCTAAATGCAGATGTAAACCTTTTCACCTTTGCTTAATAATTCCCTCACATTGTGCAGTAGTTTTTCTTCCAAACCTTAACTAAACAGGACTGCGTGCAATGTGTCATAGTGGACTGACTTCAGAGAACGTTCACACACATTAGTTGCTCCAGTGGGTCTTTAAATGTATCGCATATCTCATTTTTATGTGGGAATGACTCACAATGTAAGCCACAGAAAGGTTACTGTAATATGTTTTGTCAACTTGAACAACAGCGTGACTCACTGATGTGTTTTTGAACAACAATTGGAGCTCTGTGTCACAAAGGAAGAAGTTACATCAGGCTTTTGGCAACACAGAATATATTTTTTAGTACTATCGGTTCATTGTTGGTTTTGGAATTTTTACATGGTATTTTAAGCAAAACATATCCCCACACTTAACTTATTAGACGTAATAAAGGATGAGGTATTATTGTAGCTCAGATACAGACCGACACATTGGCTTTTGTCTCCTGGAGGGTTGGTATAGCCTTGATCACAGTGGCACCGGAAGGACCCGTCTGTGTTCTCGCAGAATCCGTGGTTCCCACAGATGGTTTCATTAACACACTCGTCAATATCTGCAAAACAAGAGAGAACACAAAGAGGAGAACGCAACATTAATATTTACAATGTCGCTCTGCACAATAGACTTTTTAAACTGCTGCAGTAAACACTGTGCCACTTTCCCAAAATAAACAGCACTACCAATTTGACCTCACTAACAATAACAGAAACCACTGCCATCATAACATGTCAGGGACGCTGTGCAGATCAGACAATCTATTAAGAGAGCTTTCAAACTTCAGTGTTTGTAAATAGATTTATGGAGACTCTCTCAGAGGGTGACAGAGCGTTGTGTGTGGATCTGGAAAGCTGCAAGTGAACGAAGTGAGAAGTGTCAATTAGGTCATCAGGAAGTTGGCAAAACGTTTCAGATGGAGGAGTTGACAGCATGCAGACACTTAGCAGGCAGCGGGAGAATGATGACTGAGAGTTCACATTTGGCATGACGAGATTTTATGACAGGCCTCTGACAGCAACTGTTTTCTCTTCTAATTGATACACTGTATGTGTTTAAGCTAGTTTTCATTGGTTTGAAACAGACTGCATAAAGCATAGACGTAGCTCCAGTGACTTCACCCAAGGGTTTCTAAAGAAGTCCCAAGATGGTGGTCTCCGTAATGAAGATTCTGGCTCCAACTAACTTCTGGCGGATCTAGAAACTGGCCAAGAGGTGAAGTTGAGGCTGTATCCTAGCCATGTGGCAAACAGCTACAACTTGCCCACCTGTCAGTCAAACCAGCCACGCCCCTATTATGCCAAATTATGAATGACTCATAGCCTTAAGATAACTAAAACTCCATCCTTTGTTTTAGAAGGATGTTGTCCCCAGTGGCAGATCATGTCTTCCAGCTACGATTGACTCGCACTGTCCTGCTCTACTCTGGGAATCTGTGTGGGACCCAGCACTTGGTACTTTGGTCATTATTGTGGTGATGTTAATTGTTGATGATGATAATGGAAGGTCTTAAATTGGTTGGTTGCTTCATTGTAGATGTTCCTTATGTCTTATTATAAGTTCCTTACTTATTTTTGTGCATTGCCTTTACACTGCTTGGCAGTACCTGCACCCAAATTGACTTGAAGCACTTTGTTACTCTTACTGATCTTGTTTCCTCTTGTCTAGATCTTTGCTTGTGTTGTTCTTGTTCTGTTCCGTCTGCTAAATGACATTGTAACATTGTCACATTGTAAGAATAAAGACATAATGTGCGTCATGTCAGTGTTTGGTGGAGAGCGACATTGATGTTGAGGCTTTTAGCATGGACCATGGAGCAGCAGGGCTAATTCTTGACCACCTGCCGTTTGAAGACAACATGTTTTTCCTTTTTCTTTTTGGACATTTAGCCTTTATTGTATAGGACAGCTGAAGAGAGACATGAAATGTGGGGAGTAGAGAGTGGGGGGAAGACATGCAGCAAATGGTTGAGGCCAGGAGTCAAACCCACGACCACTGCGACGAGGACTATAGCCTCTGTATGTGTGGTGTGCGCTTAAACCGCAAGGCCAACAGCACCCTGAAGGCCAACAGCACCCTGAAGGCCAACAGCACCCTGAAGGCAACAATTCTAAGCTAGCCCTTACAAGCATATTTTAGTATCCACCTAGTAGAGAGGGCAGAGGCTGACATACATATAAGGAAGGATGTAAATGTATAGAAAACATTCAGAGTTCAACATTCCCTCAATAGTTTGGTGAATTTGTTCTCTGTTCAATCTTAACTTAAGTCATTTTGACAATTTGTTACATAACCATCATTGATCAGAACTCATTTTAATGACTGTTTATTTGTTCTGGGAACATAAACAGCCGCCGCTGCAAAAAAAAAGAAAAAAAAAAAAGGCCTGTTCATTTGCTCCAATAATGCTCTGTTCCTCTGGAGAAAAGTTTATGAGATATTTGTTCTAAGACTCATGTTAGACGACACATCTTGTTCTTTTCAGATTCTGACATAAAAAAACCTTGCTCAGCGGAAACTCCTCAGTCAGAGATAAAAGGAAGTCAGCGCTTGTATATTTTCTGTAACTCATTAAGTTTGGGACATTATGGCAGAAAGTTCTGTTACTCGATATGAACTGTTTTTATGAAATTAGTGCAAGGGACAAAACAAGCCATGTCTGTTTTATAAAAAGCTTGATTAAATGTTTTGTTCATTTCTGAGTTTCATAACAGCACTCCAGAACTATTCCATTCAAAGTTTCCATGACTGAGAGTAACTCCACCACAGTGATAATAAGTTTATGAAAAACAGGGAAACAAATCTGGAGTACAAAAAACAACAACAACAAAACTGCTGATTTCTGTTAGCGCTTCCAGCAAACAGTGTTAAATGTACAGATACAATAAGTACAGATTGCCAGCAACAGTTATGTTGGTATGTATTAGTTTTGGCTTGTATGTTGTCCAGTATTCACTTATATGATAAAATCCATGTTCTCAGCACTGTAGCGGAGGGAAGTATGCTCGGATGAAAAATTAAATAACAGAGCTATCAGATAATCTGTTCAGCAAAGCAAACCGTGAATTCATAAGAAGTGCTGTGACAACATTTCCTTTGCTGATGCAGAACATTCTTAGAGTTTTAAAGCAAAGATGATTGTAATCTGCAGTAAATGTACAGCAGGGGTTCAGAGAACCATGGTTTGTTATGTAATTCATCTTAGGTCACACAATCCTAGCCTTTTTTAATAGATGTGGAAAAACTCCAGTTCATAAAGACTCTTTTCGGAATACGAAGATATTATTGGTACCAGTAATTCAAAGCTGGTAGCATGTATTTAATTATTTATTTAATTTATTGCTTAATTTGTCATTACCAACCATAATCACACCATGTCAACCTGTCACTACTGAAACATTTTCGCCGGCTTCCCTCAGGCCGAAGATTCGCGATGCCGAATAGCAGGACGAATAGGAAGAGGAACTCTTTTGTACCGACAGCAGCTAGTCTGCTTAACAATGCCTCATAACTGTTGTTTCCAGTTGTTACTGTTGTTGTTGTTACCGTTTTGAATGTTTTGATGTTGGTGTTGTACTGTTTTGTTTGTTTGTGTCACCGCTGACTGAAAGACAAATTGCCCCCCGGGGATAATAAAGAAACCTTGAACCTTGAACCTTGATTTTTTAATACTGCCTGTAATTACTGCTATTTAATTTAAAATTCCATTTGTAACATTGTATATATCTAAATTGTACTCTAGCTTATTTATCTATTTTATTTTACTTATTTTTATTTTATTTTAATGTTATTTTGTTTTATTTTTGTTTTAGTTTTATTTTGTACTTATTGAAACTTCTTCCTTGATTGTACTTATGTCTGGGTTGCTGTAACAACTGAATTTCCCCCCCGGGGGATCAATAAAGTAATATCTTATCTTATCTTATTTATTTTTCTACATAGCTTATTATTGTATTTGTATAACTTATTGTGTACAGAGCAACTGTGATGACTGAATTCCCCCCATGTGTTGTATCCCAATTGGTGAGTCTGCTCCTAGCATTAATTGAGACAGAAAGTAAAGTCCAGTTGCATCTCAAATGTGTAAACAAACTGACATTCTGTATCACCCAAATCGTCACTAACATGTCATATTAACCAGTTTAATCTTTCCCCTGAGCACTCGTAAATGCTGTATCAACTGAAGAAAGAATCAAAGTGTGCAAAGGAAACCCCAAACTGTTTGATTTGAACACAGCCAGATTCCTCTCTTCCTCTGCACAAAAACAACTGCTCTCTCAGTCAGCGCTCCTGTCCTGACTTGGCCATTCCTTTGACGTGCCTCTGAGGTCAGAGACAGGGGCTCCCACAGGCCAATAAAACAGCTGGACAAGAATTGTCTTTGTCGTCTGTGATACATTTCACAGGAAACGCTGAGAAGTGCTTAAATACCTAGAATAGACATGTGGGCTCAAATGGCAGCAACATGATGGAGGCAGAGTGGATGTACACATACTGAAAACCGCCAACCCACTAGATTTGCATTTTGCAGCTGAGGAATGAGATGCTGAGCTGGAGCAGCAGTGTTGACACTTTTTTGATACTGCGAGACATAACATGTAATTGAGTAATACATTTTCTGGAATATTATTCCCACAGCTCGATGAGGAGCGCTCTCAGATTAAGGTGAAGAGTATTGTGTGTCGGAGTTTCTTCATGTGTGAAGACCTTAAGTAGAGTTTGGAATGTTGGAATGACAGCGGCCGCCAGCTGGGAGGTCTGGGAAGAGGGTGATGAAAGCTCTGCGCTAATATATAAAATAATCAGCGTCTGCCGGCAGCTTTTCATTCATGTGTGACACGGAACAAAATCTGTAGCAAACCACATGTTAGGGAGGGATGCAATCATAGTATCATCCCGGGGAGGAATGAGAGCATCGAAACCAAAATACTCTTAACGACCTTTTGTTTCTTTTGGTGTATCTAACTCTGGTAGTATTTGAGTGGCGGCGTACTTCACTAGCTACTAACAAAGTTAACTTGTTAGCGGTTTATAGGAAAAAGTGGATGACGGCACAATGAGATAACTCCATAAAGAGTTCATCTCACACCAGCGGGGTTTTGGGACGACATTCTTAGTCTTTCCATGTGATAATCGGTTACATCAGGACACATGCAGAGCTGTAAATTACCAAAAGGAAAGAACTGAAGGAGAGAGGACGATGAGGTGTGCACCCAGAACAATAAGCACAAATCCTAATGGTCCAACCTAGGAGGACCTGCTTCCTGGATTCGGCGATGCTGCGGTCAGGGGGCTGGGTTGCGTTAAGTGTGGGTCTCTGTTCAATGTGTTAATCTGGAGCACATGGTGGCGAGCTTCAAGAATAAAGGAATCGGTGACTGTTGGCTCACCCTCAGCAGCCCACACGTCTTCCATATTCTCTGGGCAACCCCTCGTCTGATTGGATCCATATGCTGAGGTGATTTCACACGCGACTTGCAAGGATGAGGTGAGCTTTTGTTTTAGAGAAAAGCACGTTGTACATCTACAACGTGTCTACCATCTACCTGTGTTTAGTTATCTACAATGGAGGATATACCATGTGTGTACCTCTGAGAGTGAAAACTTCATCACACATCTGCACAGCAGAATGAGCAATCACACACACACACATGGTAAAGTCTTTAGATTTCTATATGCTTAAAAGGGGTGGGAGGTTGGGAGAGTATGACCACAGACAATTTCCGGCCTCGGGCAAGTCTTATTAAAAGCAAAGCAAAGCCTGGGGGAATTTATGGGCATGATGGTAAATTAAAGCTTAAAAACAATAACCTGCAAATACACACGCTGCCTTTTTCACATGCCCAGAGGAGCCCTGTGTACAGCATCATGGCAGATCTGAGCACACAGTTGCCTAGGAAAAACTCTGTTTTCCCCTTTTGTATCATAGCCTCTAAATCTAAATGAGCACTGCGAGCAGAGCCAAAGACAACCGCTGCCCCTTTTTCGGAGGTCAGTGAGAAAAAATAAAACAACGCCCCTCACAGAAAACTGCAAATTACAGCGTCTGGCCTCTTCTTGAATTTTTGATGATTTTTACTAGCAGACAAAAATGCCCCAGAGTCACTGAGCTCCCTCCTTGGACTTTTATAGGGGTGACGGCAGCATCTCCCACAACTCTTGATCGTTAGGTGAAACAAGCCATGATTGTGTATAAGTGCCGAACTCCTGAGGGTTTGGATCTCAAACTTTCTGTTGTGAGTCAACGGTGAGCTGTGGGTCCGGTGAAAACAGGAACAATGTAGCAACAGAGGAAAGATAGAGTAGGCAGCGGTAATGTGCTGTCACAACCAGGCATTCATTCAGGCAAGTAAGTGAGGGATTTTCTGGGACTATAGGAGTACGGAAAATGTGTAACTTATAGCACATAACATGGGAGTGGAGGTCCTTAGTCTCATACAGCTATCAGGAACGTAAAATTAAATCAGACAACACTGACTACGCTGATTTGATCCTATAAGCGCTGCTTAGCAGAGCTTAGACTCTGACACTGAAGGAGCAGAGGTGAGCAGCTGGTTTCAATCTTTCCTTATCGCACTGCAGGCCCCTGCACTCCTCAGCTGGTGCCAGACAGACAGCACCATAAAGTGCAGCGAGGAGGCAGCCACACGTAGCCAGGATCAGGGTGATGGAAGGGGCGGAGGTCTGATCTGTCACTGATCAGTGCTGCTGCGGCGTATTCTCCCCTGATCTCCGTCTGTTGATAGGCCAATAAAAACTCAGGGTCATGAGAATAAGTGAAGTGCATATCTACGAATTCTCCTGCTTGAACACAAACACACAAGTGAGGATGCAAAAACCACAGCCAACCACATGTCCACACACACACGTGGACACACTAAACACCCACAGCTTCCATCTGTGTCCAACACATCATTCCAATGTGATGCTCTCAGTCTGCATCCCCCTCCTCTCCTGTCACTCTCTGGTGGCTGTGTGGATTCTGTTTTCAGACCAGAGAAATATTTGGTCTTTTTTTGTCTCTTATAAACCAGACTTATTGTTTTATGGAGCTGTGAGAGCAACAAAGACAAGCAGAATGTAATACAAAGTAAAGAGTGATAAATGAAAATCTCTGTGTAAAAAATTATGTAAAAATGTGAAGCCCAAGTTGCCTGAACCTGCCAGTAAACACAAAAGGCATCATGTATTCTGGGCGGTCATGCTCATGTGTTCGTTGTTGTTGGCAAGACGTGGACCCAGATGTAGCTGATGTTCAAGCCAGTCAACCCAGGTGACCCGGCTCCTCAGTGGGGTGTAAGGGGTTGGGGTGAGTGCATGGCAGTCCTCTCCCAAAGAAGAGCTGCAGTGATCAGATTCCACCTTGTGTCTCTGCCAGAGGTTCTCCATTAGCTCAGTGTCAGGAGAAGAGGACCATTATCAGCTGCTGGCCTCACACACTGCCTCCAATGACAGTGCACTCCTCTTTGTAAAGTGCCCCAATTTCAGGGACCACTTCTCCTCATCTCTCCCCCGGCCTCTTTTGCACGAAACCTGGAGTACCTGATAGCTTTTGATTTAGATCAGTCTCTTTGTGTGTGCCTGCCAAACAGATATCATTATCTATGCACAGAGGGAGAGTCCTAAAGAGTATGAGAAGTGCTGCACTCTCCTGACAAAGGATTGAATTAGAGTAGATGCATGGTACAAAAATAGGTAGGTCCCTAGAATTCATTCGTAATGAATCTGAAGGACAGCTGGCCTCAAAAACAGGCTGCTTTTTTTTACATAATTGTGTGTGCAAGACTTTGAACTATACAGGGTTTCACCACTCACCGCAGTCTGTGTTGTCTCCCCCCTCGAGTCCAGGCTGGCAGCCCATGAAACACCGATACGAGCCGATGGTGTTCTCGCAGCGCCAGGTACCACACACTGAGCTGCCAAAGTCCTTACACTCATTCTGGTCTGCACGGTAAAAGAGAGAGAGGGATGCAGATGTTGGTTAGAAACTGACAAACAGAGGCACAAACGTAACCACATGTGCAATCAGACACTTAAATGGACGCATACACACACACACACTCATATTCCCTCTGCTGCTCCTCTGCTTCCAGTCTAATGCCTGTACAGGAGGAGTCGGCCAGGAGGCCTGCGGTGTAGCTGTCCTCAGTAAACGCAGCAGGCAACAGGAATGGCCAAGAACAATATTATCACAGCAACCAAAGAACTTGTGAAGGAGCTAAAGGGAGACGTTCCAGAGGGAGAAACACCTCTTGCTCACAATGGGGTCATTCATGCTTTCCTCAGGGGAGAGCCAGATCAGGCCTCCAGCCATGCAATCCAGGCACCCCTCAAGTCCTGAGACCAAGGAGGAAAGCCTCTAAGCCAGGGTTGGACACTTTCACAGGAACCCTGTCCCAACTATAACGCTATACATAATCAATCATAGCCGACTGTGCTATAACGGGTATGCTTAAGATTAAATGTAGCGTGACGATCAAACAGCAAATGTTGACATGTTGGTTAACTCAGAGAGTGGAAACCTCAGGGCAGAGTTTACACAACGGGATATCACAGAGGACTTTAATTCAGAGGGCTTACCTTCACAGTCGGCTGTGTCAGTGTTGAACTTGAAGCCAGCTTCACACAAACACAAGAAGGATCCATCCGTGTTGAGACACTGACCCCGGATGCAAACGCTGTCATTGCTGCATTCGTTCACATCTATGGGAAAGGAGAGAGAAAATGAGACAAATGAGGAGATAATTTGATAAGAAAGGGAGGGTCTAGATGTGTTACATCTTGATGATCACTAAATATCCCCATATATCCTCTTTGAGTCCGCAGGGAACACCATTCCTTTCTGTAAGCATCACAAAAGAATGTGTAATCAAGAGCTTGTCTGAGCACAAGATGCATTGGCCATTTGGAGTGTTTAACGGTGTACAGTACAGCAAACAGGAAACAAAGGAGGAAAAAAATGATTTTAGGCTGAGAACATTTTCCTCTGACTCGTAAAAATTAATAATGAATGTGACATGCTTGATTAGCTGTAGATTGGTGGATAATTGCAGCATTACAACATAACTTTTAGGTACTTGGACTCAGGGTAAATTCTGGGGGAAGAGGGGAAAATCACTTCTGGGGAAAAGCTTGTCTTCCTGTTCCAACCTTTCATAATCAGATGAATCTTGCAGAGACGACAAGTTAAACACCCAAATGCAAAGATAGGCTCAAAAAACAATATCCCAGACTGTAAGTAAACACATAAATATGCAGTGACTGGATAGTTTTGGAGGTAATTCAAGGATTTCAAAGCCAGATTTGGAAGGCACGGCAAGGCCATGGCACAACCTGTTGATCTGGATTAAATTTAGCCTTGTTTCAGTCTGCTTTCAGGCCTTTATTACATACCGTCGCTTCTTGCTGAAAGACCGGTCTGGTTTGGCCTCACCTGACTAAACCCATCTTTCATTCCCATAAACTCACAAACCCTCATCCTCCCTTCCCCTCCCCCTGAAGACTCATGTCAGAGGGGTCTGGCTTTCATTGTGTTAGCACTGTACACACAACAGCGTGCTGCAAGAAAATATACGACAACTGCTGATTTATAGGATAATTAGAGCGCAGAATTTGTTGTGGCGAGCCGCCAAAGTACCTGATGCAGGCTGGGCAGTTTGTTCAGAGTCTGAGGACGATATCTAAGAGGCTCCGAGGCTAAAGCACCAGAGGAGGAATGTGTGTTTTCAAGGACTGACCCTTTGTCCTTTCCTGTGAGTCAAACCGGCCCATAATGGGACCGTGCCAGGGGCCTGGACCCAGAGATCCAAACCTACCTGCTTCACATCACGACAGGATGTTTCACCGCCAGAAATCCAGCCGTTGACTTAACTTCACCTCCTACTGTAACGCGAGAGACACACCAGGAACAACACTGATCCAATGATGTGATCCCTGCCAAAGCTATTTCATGTATTTTGACAGCAAATGCTTCAGTTTGTTGAAAAGAAAAGCTCGAGCTGATGAACATTTCTTTTTCTCCCATTGCTACAAGCAGCAGGTCACTGGGTGCGGCTGGAATAATATCAAACCGATGTCCGAGCAGAGGAAGACGGTGAGCTGAGACGGTTGATGAGGACATGAACCATTACACGGAGGGGCCGGCTCTGAGCACCGATGCCAGGGGTCCCAGTCCTGGCCTCAGCACCCAGAGCTGCATGATGAGATTGCAGACTGTATGCTTGTTCACACTGAAGAAGAAACTTCCACCACATACCAGCATCACTTAAGCGTTAAGCACCAATAACCATTTACATTACCAACAAGTGTCTCCAGTTTTGCCTCAGCCTTATCTGATTACACAAGTGTTAGTGTACCTTGGCAGGCTGTCCTCCCATCTGTGGTGGTGTATCCGGCATGACAGGTGCAAGTGTAGGAGCCCTCTGTGTTCAAGCAGTCTCCCTCTTCACAGACATCAGGGATGGTTGAACACTCATTGATATCTGTCGGACACCAAACACAAATATACACACACAACTGGGTCAAGATGGCAACATGAGGTAAGCCACAAGGATCGTTTAACCAGTAATAGAATTTTGTGTGTGTGTGTGATGACCTAGACTTTGTGTGTATGCAAAATCGTGTGTGTGTGTGTGTACCTCTGCAGGACCGCCCATCCACCAGCTCCATACCAGAGGGGCATGAGCAGCTGTAAGAGCCAATGTTGTTGGTGCACTGGCCTCCAAGACACAAGCTGCTGTCCTCACATTCATTCACATCTGCGTTGACACACACATACATAGACACACACACACACACACACACACACACACACACACACACACACACACACACACAGACGTCATTGTTATGACACATTCACACCGCCGTAAATCACCGGGTATCATTTCAACTTTATCCAAGTTTGGACACTCGCATGACGAGCTTCCAGACCACAGAGAGCATGTCAGAGAAGTCATGCATCATCGGCACATCAGTAATGGTTTATTCTTACTACACTCAGTCATGCAGCGCTGTAATGAATAACTGGGGAAATGATGACAGAGAACACATTAAGTGACTGCGTGGAACCACCCGTACCTTCACATGAGAACCCATTGGGGGCCACCTTGAAGCCTGGGTCACAGGCCATGCAGGAGAAGGAGCCTGCTGTGTTGACGCACACACCGGTAGGACACACATCTGGGGACTGGCACTCGTCAATGTCTAAAAGAGAGGAAGTAGTAAAGGTCCTGTTATAACATAGAGTTCTCATATATCTACAGGTGTTTAAGTATTTGTGTTTAGACCAGGCTGTGTCATATATATGTTTCTGATTGGTCAGAACCTAACAATGTTGGTAATTCATTCTCTTTTCTTTTTATACATTGTTTTTTGGGGCTTTTACTCCTTTATTTTATAGAGGAGAGGATAGTGGATAGTGTAGGAAGGTGGGAGAGAGTGGGGGAGTGACATGCTGGAGGGAGGCCACAGGCTGGATTCAAACTTGGGCCACCTGCTACATGGGCGCTCAACTTAACCATTTGCCAAAGTCTGCGCCCTGGTAATTCATTCTCAACAGCAGAAGCAATGCCAGGGACAACCGAGTAAACGCACATCATATCAAATCAATCCTCGGTAAAGAGTCAAGCACAATTTCACTTCTACTTGTTGACACTGTGGCAAATGTTAAAAGGCTAGTCTTGAGAGTGGGGAAATATTAATAGCAGCAAGAATTTGATGGCAACCTGAGGAGCTACTGGACCCAAAAAATCTCTGATAGGGAAAAATGGAGCAAGAGCAACAGCTATCACATTGCTACAAAGTAACTGTGAAGTAGTGATAATAGCTTCATTGTCAAAGGTTGGGACATTTGCCTCTTTTATGTTTAAAGGTGAGGACAGAAATGTCAACATAAATATTCCTGTAGAAGTCTCATTCACCTTGTCAATGTTAATTTCAAAGGAAATGTTCAGTTTAATGTTAATAAAGAGACTGATTAGTACAGAATAGGATAAGGGCCACTGATAAAAAAGAACGTTGGTAGGGTTGCAAGATATTTTTCTAATTCTGAGACTAAAATCTGATTTATGACTTTAATCTCAGAACAAGGAAACAAATTACACTCTGTTTTTCTTGCATGCCCATCAATTTTTTTCTCCATGGCCTTAATTCTCTTCCATAGATAAGAACCTGTTGCCATCAGAGGAGCTATTTTTTCTAGATGAATAATTAAATCATTTTTAAATAAATAAAATCATCTTTAAGACATTTTTTGTGAATTTCTTTTCAACTTGCATGGTTCTGTAGCTGCTTCTTAAACATTAAGACCAACATCAACCTAAATGTGAAGGGTATTAACAAACAGACAGGAAAAAAAAACCTTTGGCGATTCCTCATCATTATGGATATACCATGAAAACATCTTAGAGTTGGAGTAGATTCAGAACAGCATTTTAAGACCAGCTGATTTGCACTTTGACATTTGTTCAGTAGACTGTTTATTTAAAGTCAGAATGATATAAGTTTTGTAAGTATCCCAAATACAATATGGTTTGGTTAGCTCACTCTTTTAAGGGGCTACTAACTTTTATACTTTGAGTACATTTCAGAACATGCACCATTTTGACTTTTTAGTTTCATTTCAGTCTTTAACGATATGTCTCTGTACTTCTACTTGAGGAAAGAGTGTATGTACTTTTGCCACTTCTGGTCACAGGATATCATGTTTTTAAAAAAGGGACCTTTAAAGGTGACATATCATGCAAAATTGACTTTTTAATGGTTCTTTACCTGAAATATGTGTCCCTGGCATGTCTACAAACCCCCCGAGAATGAAAAAAATCCATTCTGCCCCTGTTCTGATTTCTCCACCTTTCTGTAAATGTGTGTGAAACGAGCCGTTTCAGACTTCCGTGTTGTTGTTACGTAACAACAATATCCGGTCTGTCACTGAGTCAGAGCTCGGAGCTTGTTCAGCCCATAGACTGTATAAAATAATACTGAATCCCTCCTCCGTTTTTCATTACCTGCACACGTGTGCTAACAAGGAGCTTAGGAGGGAGGCATGCTAGTTGTAGGCTGTCTTAATAAACACAAAGGTCGGTTTGACTCCCCACGTCTGCAGATTTGAAGATCTAGTGGATGATTTTTATTTGTCATGGATAAGTGCGAGTGCTAGTTAGCATAGCTACATGGATACGTGTCGTAGCTGTAGCTGTGTACCGAGACACACGTCGACATACTGACAAATAAAACAACAAGAAACACTAAATCTGTGACCAATCCTTCAGAAAGGTCCCGCTGCCTTCTGTTAGAGGTCGGTTTTACTCCCCACGTCTGCAGATTTGAAGATCTAGTGGAGGATTTTTATTTATCATGGATAAGTGCTAGCGCTAGTTAGCATAGCCACATAGCTACATGTTCGTAGCTGTGTACCAAGACACACGTCTACATACTGATAAATAAAACAACAAGAAACACTAAATCTGTGACCAATCGTTCAGAAAGGTCCTGCTACAGGCGCCTCTCCATCAGGATCAGATTCAGAGGGTTGAAGTAACGCTGTCTGCTAGCAGCCGTGTATATTCAGCCAACATGTAAACATTAGATCAACGTGCTGTACAGCCGAGGCACATCCACTTCCGGAGGGGGCGTGGTCAGAGGGAAAACAGAGTGTTCTGAGGAGGACTGAAGAAGAGGGATTTTCAGGCATGCCAAAATCTGATTTCAAAGTGTTTTTTTGAACATAAACTTTAAAGACATGTTTTGGGGACCTCTTAGACCAATATATATTGATGAAAAAAGCGTGATATGTCACCTTTAAAGACTTAATTTTTTATTGTCCACTCTCTCTGTTCAAGTGTGACCACATACTGCCTAACTTAGACTAAGGAAAGCTCTCTTTATTGGCTCTCACTGACAGCGTTTTATTAAAAAGGGTGGAAAGATAAGTATGTGGGTCGGTCATTCAATCCAAAACAGCGAGCTATTACAGGTGGTGTATAATTACTGTGTCTACAAACAGCCACTGGCTCGCTGTTATGTGATCACTTGAAATTGCTCAAGACGGTACAGATTGTGTTTCTTGCGTTAAAAAGATTGCGGGCCATTGTTAAGACGCCTCCGTTTTGCCTTTGGGTGAACAGAGAGTTCAACAGGGCAGCTGCTCTGGTACGTGGAAGGCAGGGGAGTAGTTGACTTCATTTCAAATTAAGCTCTTAATATTTTCCATGGCATCAGAGACGTCCATTAAAATCCTATCAGAGGTCGACTTGGCCTCAGGTTTGTTTTGTAAAACTTTTTCTCAGAGCAAAGACACATATCAGAGGGGGATCTTCCTCTTGGGCTAGAACGACGCTTTCGTTCAAAAACACACCATGGTATATATGACTAAGTGAGACCATGTTTGAATCCATTTAAATACTCATTCCCTTTCTGCTTCCCATGAAGTCATGACAGATCTAACCTCCCTGTATTTGTCAAAGCAGTCTTACTGCATTTATCTCATAAATCATGTCATGACCAATTTCAGAGCACTGTAAAGATTTTCTGTAATCGTGTTCAGGGTCTAACGTGTTTAGTTTTTACTAAACTCATTAAATATTTGTTTTAATGACATCTGAACCTGTAACAAGCAGGTATGTAGAAAGAGAGGATAGATTACCTTCACAGCCGTAACCATCTTCAGAAACTTGCATGCCGGGTCGGCAACTCCTGCAGGTGTAAGATCCTTGTGTGTTCAAGCACAGCTGGCCCGGGCACACGTTAGCCACCAGGCACTCATCCACATCTGGACACAAAAACACAGACTACCATTAGATTACCATCTCTGGCTTCAAATAAATACAGCCAGCCAGTTCTAATCAGTTTGATCGGTAATCACAAAGCTGGGAATTACAAACGTCGACACCTCTA
This sequence comes from Notolabrus celidotus, assembly GCF_009762535.1. Lineage (NCBI taxonomy): Eukaryota > Metazoa > Chordata > Actinopteri > Labriformes > Labridae > Notolabrus > Notolabrus celidotus. Next base: position 14,050,849 of record NC_048293.1, read on the forward strand.
TCTACAGGATGTTTGGCTGACATCATTTTGTTCTATTTGAGGGCTGGTGTCTCATTGTGCTGAGAAAGGATCAGATGAACGGTGCCAGAGGCGGAGGGGTTGCGGGATCCAGCTATGATGTGATGTCTAGAAGGAGTATTTTGGGCTTTTGAGCTCATATGATGGGGCTTTCGGAGTCCAAGCTGTCACACCTGATGCTGTTTACCTACAACCTCAACCAGCTGGGAAACATGTTCAAGAGCTGGCATAATCACCCTAAACCACAACTTATTTAGGGGGGTATTAAGGCGAGGTCAGGCATGTGTGGATAGAAGGGAGAGTTAAAGACACCTGTGCTCGAGTACAACAAAAGAACATTCCTGCAGAGAGAGAACCAAAAGTCTCACCTTCACACTGCTGTCCGTCCTGAGAGACTCTGAAACCAGGCTGACAGACGATACATGTGAAGGATCCTTCTGTGTTTGTGCATGTTCCCTGGGGGCATGTTGTGGGCAGAGCACACTCATCGATATCTGGCATGACAGAACACAGACTGTTAGACTTTCGCTGCAGGGCGGCCAAAAAAAACTCCTAAAATCATTATGAAAGGCAAGAACTGCTAACCTCCCCAGTGTTAGTTTTCTCAGGCTGAATTTAATATACATGCAGGAGTTCATTTAGATGAGTGGTGTTGAATAAACTAACCTTCACAGAGCTCTCCATCAAATGAGACTGTGTACCCTGTGGGGCAGTTCTCACAGGTGTAAGATCCCTCTGAGTTGAGACAGATCCCGTTGGCACATGTAGTGAGGGACTGGCACTCGTCAATATCTGAAAGAAATACATGCACACAAGCACAGACATGTGCAAACATCACTATCAAGAGTGGATAATATGCAGGGGGAGTTCAGTTGCACAGCAAATGTGGTTTTAATGGTTAGTTGAAAAAATGCCCGATGTGTTGAGTGAAGCTGTAAAGAAGAAACGTTTTGATTGTTTTCTTTCTGAATGAAAAGCACAGCCGGAGACTGAATTTACCTTCACACCTATTCCGGTCTTGAGACACTCTGTAGCCAGCCTTACATCTGGTGCATGTGTAGGACCCCTCTGTGTTGGCACACACACCTCCAAGGCACATGTCACCCTGGGCACACTCATTCACATCTGAAAAACAACCCACAACACTTAGCAGACAATCCATCACTGTCTCACAGTTTCTGTCAAAAACCTCAAACTATAAATCATGAATTCTCAGATTGCACACCTTCACAACTCAGTCCATCAGCAGACGGCCTAAAGCCCGGCCTGCAGTTCTGGCATGTGTAGGACCCTACAGAGTTGATGCACATTCCCGCGGGGCACACATCTGAAGTTGCACACTCGTTGACGTCTAACAAAAAGAAATAATTTGCAGACATTATTCTGCTGTGGAGAGAGCTCTACCAGCTGAGAAGTATGAGGTGATGAACAGCTTTAGATAATCCTTTGCAGACCTTCACAGGCTTTGCCGTCCAAGGTGGCTCGGTAACCATGGCTGCAGGTGCATTTGTGGGTGCCGTCCAGATTGACGCAGTGGCCTTTGAGGCAGACTCCGGGAAGCGCACACTCATCCACATCTGGAGGGAGGGTTCAAACGAAAGAGACAGTGGGGCTCAGTGAATAAAGATGAGTGCTAAATCATTGTAACCGTTTAATGGAGCTTTAAAGGTGCCGCGATGCTTCTGCAGAAGCACCGTGGAGAACTATTCACACAGCTGTTACTTTGACACCAGGCATTTTTAAAGACTGACTGATAGTTACCGTGGCAGAAGTTATCCAGGGAGAGTTTGTATCCCTGGAAACAGTTGCACCTGTAGGAGCCCTCTGTGTTGACACACCTTCCACGACCACACACCGTCTGGTTCAGACACTCGTTTACATCTGAGGACAGAGAGTCAGGACGGACATGAGGACTGAATTTAAGATCACAATCACACTGTGTGAGGAAAGGATCTGCTCTAACAAAATAAAAGTCTTACATTATCTCAGATTTTATTTGTTTAGCTTTTTTCTTTAGACATCCATCAATGAGAATTATGTTGCAAGCCCAATGCAAAATTAAATCAACGATGTGGTGTTAACAACATGAATTTAACTCAAAGCATTCAACAGCAATACATCTATCCCATGATGTCCCAGTTACTTGTATTATTCAGAAAAATCTCAGTCTGTTGTGTCTTGGGGGACATTTCTGTAAAATAAAGTTCAAAGTTCAAATAAAGTCTTCAGAGCAAAAGAAACATGATGCTGAAAGATACCCCTTATGCACCCCTTAAGCACATAAAACTATTTGCACGCAGAGAGTTCAGAAAAAAAAGTTCTGTTGTTTATGTAATTTGATTGTGCTGGTTCTTTAAAAAGAAAAAAAATGGCCATTGTTGCAAAAAACAAAAAGAAGCATACAAATAAAGACTTGTACACAAGGTACGGGTCAAATCGCCATAACACAGCAGTAAAGGGAAACAATTACAGCATAATTAGAGAGCAAAATGACTGTAAAACAGCAGTCATTCAATTACATCAGTGCACAGAACCAAACCTCTTTCATGAAGCCTGTTTACTACCTGCAGCAGTAGCTGTCTTTTCCACTTCATGAGTCAGAAGAGTTTACTCGGAAAACCTCATGCAGATTAATGTTTTATAGTGGAATTTTATTTAGGTGTTAACAATGGCAGTTTTTCAGGTTAGGTGAAGTTGTGGGAAGAGAGAGTCAGAGGGGATTATGTAAGTGGACGAGACAGGGAACGATACAGAGAGAAGGAGAGAAAGCAGGAAGAGGAAGGAAAAGTGTTTTTGGGTAAAGGAGGTGGTGAGAAGTCGCTGAAGAGTGCTGACAGAGATGCTGAAACAGAGAGCCTCACGGTGAAAACGCTGCCAGAGAGTCACAGACTGGGTTTTGTTTTCCTAGCTGCGGGCAATGCCAGACGTCTGTCAATGTTGCCCTCTTTTTTCTGTTTCAACAATCATCCAGCATCTTTCAGGCCTCAGCGATAAGACCAGCCGAGGCAATAGAGCTGTTTTCTTTATCACACCAGCAATTAGCCTTATCCAGGATTTGGCCAATTGCATCCAAACCACTGCGCTACCGTCAATTGACTGAAGCAAACACTGGAAACACAGAGCTCATGTTTCCTGTTTTATATGACTCCCACAGCACTCAACGTATACTGTGGGCCTGTTCGCTCTGCCTTTGTGGACGTTCAGAGGGAAAATATTTACTTCTAAAGTTATCCCTCATTTACAAGGTTCCTCTCAGCTACTATTTTTACACAGAGTGAATTATACTTGAGGCCTCGTGAACAAAGAGAAGCTGTTTTCTTTGGAGTGGGAGGTCATTTTAGGCCCTTAAAAAAGGCCATCAGTCTTCAGACTCACTGAGAAATCGATCATAAAGAACTTCAAATTACTGCTAAAGTTCATTTCCATATTTTCCATCCTCTTTTGGTCTTCTGGCTTTTCCACATTTCTGGAATACTCACTCCAGGAGCTTCGGTTTCCAAACAAATTATAGAGGGGTGCAAGGTCACGGAGAGGGGATGTGGTAAGTAACACCAGTCGGCTGTTATGTAACAGGGCCACGTTCAGGTTGGGGGGCTGCTGGCATGTTAGCTTAAACACAACCCACACCAATGTAGCTCCTATCAAATTGTGTCTTCAACCCTAATAATCCACAGTTTGAGTTTTACAGTGGAGCACGGACAAAAGATCGGGTGAGTGAGAGAGTTTATTTGTGTGTCAGGACCTCTTCGCTGCAGGGAATCAAACCTTTGACCTCTTCATGCATCTCCTGAGAAAGCTTGGTCTTCTCACCTAGCCCGACAGTTGTAAAAAGGCTCATTGGCCTCCGCCGGGTCCGACAGCACAGTGTCCAGAGCTCTCCAACAATAATATGCTGTTTGTTCAAGGCTGTGGCCAAGGGAAAATATTTGGACTCTCCCAAATTGAAGTATTATCAACAATCTTTTTACGGGGGCAAGTGATATCCAAAGATTAGCAATAACACAGTGAATGTGTTTCAACAATATTGGGAATATGTGGAGGCTGCTGGGTGGAGGAGTTGATATATCATATGTGGAAACACTGAATGGAGAGAGAGTTGCACACGGCCCATGCAATACAGCCGTCATCACTGTGGTTTTGGGCTGTGATGTAGGCCCTGAAGTGGTTCACACTGGACGTAAAACATCCAATATTAAGTCTTCTCAAGCATAAAATACAACTTATTTTGTGTAATTTCCATGCACATCAGCATTCAGCATTCCTTTGAACAACAAGCCACTTTTAAGGAAACTAATTCAAGCTTATGAAGTTTGGTATTCTGTACTCCATCATGAGCTGTCACGAAGTCATAAACAGAACAGCTCGGTTGTTTTTGGGGACGTTGACCAGGAGCAGCAGCTTCGTCTACGCAAATGTTACCTAATACAGGAAGCTTTTACAGTGCAAGAGGAAAACTCAGCATATTTCCATGCAGCGGTCGGAGTCACCCTCAGGAGTTTGGTTAGGTTAGTGGTGCTTCTGCTAAGACAAAGTTCGGGATTGCCCTTACCCAAGCATCTCTCGTCAATGGGCCTGAAACCAGGGCCACATGCCTGGCACTGGAAGGAGCCAGGGGTGTTGACGCAGACACCATTGGGACAGGAGCCGGGATCTCTGCACTCATCTACATCTGAGATGTATGAGAAGGTAGGACAGGAAAATAATCATTTGAAGAGGTTGTTATAAAACAATGTGCACAGGCATGGGAGAACGAGGTCGCAAATGTTTATATACACAAACACACCAGACACGAACTAGGCATAGTTTCATCCTGGCTCTGACTGCAGGAAAGTATATGTGTTTTGTTACCGGTCTGCATATTAACTCATGGCAGCAAACAAATAGGTCTGGCTAGGATTTGTGAATTTGAGCATGTAGACGCTTCTGCATTCATGTCACCTTCACATAGGCCTCTCCAGGACTTGGCATAGCCGCTGGCGCATTCACAGGTGTAAGATCCCTCTGTGTTGACGCATTTGCCGTTCTGGCACTTGTTGGGCATGCTGCACTCGTTAATGTCTGCCAGTTTGAAAGAAAACCAAGGAGAATGGAAAAGAAAGTGACTATTGTGTTCCACGGCATTAATTAAGGCAGGATGCTTTTTAAATGAACGGCGCTGACAGACAAGAAGCTGCAGTGCTTAAGCAGACAGCTCATGGTGGCTTCCATCCACTGAAAACCTGAGGTATACTGCTCACCTTGACAGAACTTCCTGTTCTGGGTGATCACCTGGCTGTATCCACTGTGGCACTGACAGGTGTAGGAACCATAGCTGTTTATACAGCGGCCCTTCCCTTCGCATGGGTCCTCATCACACTCGTTCACGTCTGCAACAGGCGACAGAGATGAGGATTAGAAAAGATTGAATGCGACATCACAGTGCAGCTCCATTTCCCCAGCAGAGACTGTTCTTTTTCCACTTTTCCTGGATGTGGAGCTCCTCTACTGCTCTGGCATTCCTCAGTGATGGACCTGAGCCCAGCTGAGTAGAGCTGAGGCCAAGGCCATCAGTGTAAGGTAAGGAATCACAGCACCGTGGCAGCTCTTTGGACGGCCTGTTGTCAGGCATCATGGAACAGGTCAAGACAAACAAACAGATCCCCTTTGTTCCAGCTTTCTTTGTTCCTCCAGGCGTCTGTGTCATGTAATGATTGCACTTAAGGTGCGTAAGATGTCAGCTTGTGCCCAAAAGTTACACCTTATGCCTCCCTCCCTCTTTTGTTCATAATTTCTTACCAATACAGTTGGTCTGCAGTGCGCTGAGCTTGTATCCTGGCTCACAGCTGCAGGTGTAACCAGTCTGCACAGGAACACATTTCCCATGACCACATATGTTGGGGGTGGTGGCGCACTTGTTGATTCCTAAGAGACACGCGCAGAGATGATACTCAGAACAGACAAGAATATTTCTGACCTCAGGTTACGCAACATCACAGCCACTGTAAATAATAAAAACCTGCATTCCTCTAACACATGTTGTTTGAACGGGAACTGGACTTGCTGTTTTTCTAGATGGGTTTTTGGATGAGAGGGCAAGTTTTTACAGCACTGTAGCGTTCTAACAGGTGGTGTGGAGCTCTGACAAAGGGGTCAGCGAGAAACAGGTCACGCACAGCAGAGCTTGACATTACTGTTGTTCTTGTCTTCTTCCTCGCCAAGTGGACTGTGGTCAAACAGAGACACTGAACTTGGCCCCTGTGTGTGTGTGGCTGAGAGGGAAAAACCCTGCTGCAGCGAGGAGTGCAGGATCTTAAGGCTTACTGTAAATTCTCCGTACTTCCTTTATCTCACGAAAGCTCTTCCATTCACTCTCTCTGTCACTCTAACAGTGTCCCACTCCTCCTTCACTTTTTAAAACCGGGCCTCTGTCCACTTGGAGATTAGCTTCCCCTTCCAAGAGGCACACTCGCTCTTGGTTTCTCGCCCTCTCACCCTGTGTGCAGCACGGCATCCTCAAGCCAAATTGGCTCAGAGAAAAATGGGCCAAATAAAAGCCTAATACAAGCTCTCCTGAGCTTAACTCCGGGTAAGCCTGAAAAAATGTCTTATTAGATGTGCTGTTGTCTGCCAGCAGTTGACTGAGAGCAAAAAATATGAAGAGTTGAGCTCTGTGTTAGCTTTGCATGGCTGTCCTACATCTCCACACACACCTGTCACTTTACAAGCCATGATCTTAGACACAGATCCAAGAGTTTCAAGGGTACCCCAGTGGTTAGAACAAGACCTCTGAGGTGTGTTTTACCTTTGGATAAGTCTGTGGTGTCCTCTGAATCTGTCCACATGTCTATGATGGAGGAGTCTGGAGTCTCTGTGAAGAGGAAATCCAGTCTGGGTGAGAGTGAACACAATGAACCACTAACTCCATGTTCTCTTGAACCTAAACGAGACACTGCTTGTTTACCCAGCAATTCCTGACTTCGCTGTCACTCACTGGTTAACTATATAAAAAGGATCTACTCTTTTCCTCAGGATGAAAACAGCACAATGACTAAAATAAATCATGTAGACTAAATGAATGTAGTCAGACTTCAGACTTTAATGTCAATGTTTTCACTGGCGTGAGGGCAGAGCAGACAGAACTGAGACTTTAGCGGCTGTGCAGGAGTGAGACATTTATAGAAACCTCCTCCTCACATGTCTGTACCTCAGTGAAACACTGACTCCCTCTCAAACATGGGATGCTTGATTATACAACAACAGGCATGGAACAACAGCACAGAGGTACTTGTTGTGTGGAGCGGTGTAGAGCTGTGTGAGGAAAGCCAAGAGAAAAATACCTGGATGTTTCAGCGGTGAGTCAGTCACAACAGCTGGCTAGAAAACAAACAAATAGTTACATTTTAGTTACATTTCATCACCGCTGTCATGTTCACACAGTGTGTCTGCTTTTGTCGTCACAGTCAGGGCTAATTAGGCGTGTGTATCTACCACAATGTGGTCTGAATAAGTTATATAACCAAAACACAGCCTCCAGCTGAGATAGCTAGAGCATATCGTTCTAACATAAACATTTCAAAAGTGCGTGCCAAGAAGGTTGACAGGGAGGGAGAACTCACCGGGCTCAGAATTTCCACATCTGCCACGAGACGGAGAGAAGAGGGAAAGTTTATCAGTAGCAAATTTGACATTCTGTTCACATTAGCAAGAAAAAATACTGACCACACACAACATAAACAACAACTTCTTTTCTCCTCAGACACATGACTTGCAGCTTTGGAGGTCTTAATTTGTAATAAAACAAAGCTTAAGGTGTATTTATCCTCTGAGCTCAATAGGAAAACTCCTATCAGAGGAGTCAGAATACAGGCCAGACGCAAAGAGAGACAGGGGGATTAATATATCTGATAATGAAGACATAAATCCTTAAATATTTACAGACTGGCCTCATCAAATCAATCCATTTGCCTGTTGCTTCGCCAATAAATATTTCAAGGGCTTTAAATCAGGATGATACATTTACAGAAAGTCCTGAAGATTAAAATGTATGGCCAATGTGGATTATTGTGTGCACTGCTGTGATGCTCAGAGGGCTTTCCCTAGATTAGATCAGCTAAGTTAATTTGTCTCACAAAAAAAACAAGAATGCCAAACACATGAAAAAAAACAAGGCACATGTGTTTATGAGGTGGAATTCTGCAAATTCTTGTATACAACTACACCCAAAAGACTTACGCAGGGTAATACAAACATGTTCGATCCATTAAAGCTCCTGTGAGGAGTTTGAAAGTGGTTATGAAACAGGCAGACATTCATACTGATGACTCTACATGACCTAGAAAAGCAACAAGACCATCAGCAACAAGCCTGGTATCCTCTAAATTGTAATTTGCATTGCTTGTGACCCTGCTGCTGGATGGGTGTCCAGAACAGCCTTTGCTTACATTTTTCATGACAGGACTTAATTCCAGTAATACGTTTGAGTGATATGTTTGTTAATAAGAAAGCAGGATGGGAATATTCAAAAGAAAACACTCCTTTTTCAATTACAGAAAAAGATCAGCAAAGATGCAAGGGGTACATGTTTCTCCACAGGGGGCGCCAAAATGGATGCAAAGAAAAAGTTCCTTGCAGGAGCTTTAAAAATACCTTAACATAGGTGTCCAATAATATTACACATAAAAAAAGTGCCATGTATCTATGAACGAAAGAGGATGTGGATTTTAAAATTTCCCCACAAAACTTTCTAAGCTTTTGCATCCTGCAGAAAATAAAATCCCATTGTGTACAACTCTGCTACCTTAGATTCTTCAAGCTTTGGGTTGTGATACAAGTATACTGGTGTTGAAGTGAATACCACAAACATAGCACTATCTCTTTGCTCATTGTGTCCTGTACGTAGAGTTTTCTGAGAAACTATCTCATCCTTCTTTATTTTAAAAGTCTGACATGCAACAAACCATGAAACTTTGGCAGTAAAAAGGTCTGTATTGCCAGGGTGCTGCAAGTCACTTCATCTGACATCCAGTGACAGTACTTTAGGGCCTATCTGTACGGGCATTACCTGTACAGAAATAATCACTTGTATCTCTAATGTCTCGTTTTCTTTTCTTTTTTTAATGTTGTACAGATCTCAATGTGTTTCATCTCCAGCTTAAACTTCTTACAGGAGTCTTAAGTTGATAAAGTCTACTTGTAGTGAACATTTCTCACCTTCTGGCTGTTTGGGTGTCTCTCTGGCTGGGTGAGAGGGAGTCAGAGGGTAGTTGGGTGCTTGTGGTGTCTCAGGGTACTGAGGGTATTGAGGGTATTGAGGCACTTGTGGCGTCTGTGGGTAGCTGGGCCGTTGGAACCTGTTTGGATACAGTGAGGGCTCTGAGGATGGTGGCTGAGGGTAAGCAGGACTCTGCTCCTCCAACGATAATCCTGTGCTCTGCAGATCTTCTTCCTCAAGCTGTCTGAGAGAAAGCTGCACATCAGAGCGTGAGTAGGTGTATCCATGACCGGCTGGGCAGATCTCCTTGAAATGATCTGCAGGAATGGCACAACACAAAGCAAAAAACAATGACCCATAGAAAACATCACCTCTGTATCCTGCTCCCAGGCTCCTATTGCTGACACAAAACGCTGCCAGAGTGTAATTGTGGTTCGTATTTCTGCCTGATGCTCACAGGAATACCATAAGCCATCCGTGTAATACTGTTATGTTGAGCATGCTGGGCTTCACTGTGTGCTGTGGAGGACGGGGTCAGGTTTCTGCTATTTTTGCAGAACTAGTGAGCTGGCAGGCCAAAGACAGCTGTCACAGAGGGCTACAAGCGGGGGGATTTTGGTGATAACTTCACTCTCAACCTGACACTGCTATGCCGGGAAGAAGAGGATCATGTATTACAACCTGACCTTTGAACTCGTCAGTGCAAAACGACTGACTGAGAGGTTAATAGAGGTTTGATAAAAGGGGGAGACTGAACCTCTTTGTGTTGGGGTCCAACCAGCCTCAGCGATGGTGAATCCATTACAAGTGAGGAGCTCTGTGCCCCCTACCTGACCTGAAACCAGCAACTCTACGCCAAAAAGAGTCTGTAATGGAGATATGAGTAGTGACAGATATGTGGTCGTTTATAAATGCTTGTGTAAATGCAGGAAACGTGGTAAGATAGGCTACTGAATGATGAATTTAAAGTGGAGGGAAATGGGGGTATATATGATGAGGAGCCACATCAAAAAGAACCAGAGTGAATTTGGATTGAAAGTCAAACGGCTCCTGTTACAACGCTACAAGTAATGGGCCTGGCTGCTTTGTTCAGAACATGGCTCTAACAGCTTGTCAGGCCATACAAAAGCCAGCATCAGAAATAATCAGAGGCTGTGTGTATGTGTGTGTACTGTGTCATTCCTGGCTGAGTAGCACCATGGAGGTCTGTGTCTGTGATATCTGATCTATGACAATCCCCATGAATCACTGGCCTGTATAGACACTCCATAAAACCAGCCTGTTCCTCGTGGAGACTTTGAAGATTAAATCGGTAAGAAAAAAAAAAAGAGATGACAACTTCTTCCCATGTTTCACTTGGCTGAGCTATTTATTTCTGCTGTGAAGCTCTGCCGGTCTATTAGTGGGCTTTCTCTCTGAGGGTTGGAGTGATAACACAAGACTGACTCCCACTGTTATGTAGCCTCAGAAATATGAAAACTGTTATGTTTTTGGTCACTTTCCACTCCAAACAGATATGGTTATTTTGAACTGCTTTACAAGCCTGGCAAAGAGCAGACTGGTGACTGAGCGCTAAATATTCTTCGCCTGTGCTTTCACTACTATTGCTAGCCATTGCATAAGATTACATTTGACATTTTATATCTGCAAAAGCGTTTAATGCAGGGTATGGTTTTTCAGGAAAACCAGAAATGGAAGGTTATGTCTGCGGGTGGATAAAAAAAGATAAGTCCTGAATTTAAACAGTCTGTGAGTGGTGGAGGAGATTTGAGGACACGAGCTGGAGCAGCAGCAGAGCAGGATAACTTTCAGAGCTGTACCTGATCCCGGCAGAGGACAGCGATCACAGCCATCGCCCCAGGCTTTACCCACTCGACTGCAGCAGCAGATCTGCTTGGTGATATGTTGAGCGAGTGGCAGAGAGCATGTGCCTGTTGACAGGGATCTGTAGCAGAATGCCTTCAGGTTGGATACAGCCTTATCCGCTGTGGGGGAGAAATAGATATGTTCATGGTTTTATAATCCAATGTTTCAGTCACAGCTTTAGATTATAACTAAGATTTATTTTAAAGATGCCATACTTACAGACACAGTGGCTCCTAGCAGCATCTAGCATGAAGCCTGGTTTACACGTGCACCTGTAGCTTCCTTTGGTGTTGAGGCATTCAGCGTTCTTACAGAGACCAGGCAGCAGGCACTCGTTGATGTCTGGGAGATATAATGTGTGTCAGTCGTGTAATACATCCACAAAGTTAACATATCATGAGGACTTGCTCCCAGGCTTCAGTTTGTATCAGGGTCAGGGTTGGATCCAAGTTAGAACATTAACTCTAATCTGAATGGGACTAACCTGACTGAATTCAAATTGAACAAAGAGTCTATCTTTTGAACCCCCCAACACCTATTTGTGGTTCTGTGTTTTAGGGTGAGTGTCCAGAGCTTTAATGCCAGTAGAAAAACAACAATAAGCAACGATAATCTAAAGGCTTTTAGGAACTATTTTCACCCTGGAAGACGGCAAAGTCTAGCAAAGAGGTCTTGAAATGTTAAATGTTTGGAGGATTAAAGACATGGGGATTTGACCAATGAAAATCAAAATAGACTAAATCAAGTATCCCTCTGACTGCGACATATTATAAACTCTCGGGGCTGTGTTAACTGTGCCTTTATAAACAGTCAGGCAGACAGAGGAAGTCTCCTCCTCAGGATCTTTCCTTTCAAGTGTCCAATAAGGTCAGAGCATCCCCGGCTTACGTCAATGAGTAGAGTCAGAGAGTTTTTTCCCTCTGTCTGGTCTGAGCCGTGTGCTGGAGACTTACAGTGGCCAGTGGAGTTTGCTTACCGCTCCAACAGCTCCTGAGCCACTAAGCCAACTGGGGGCAAGGCAGCCAGTTAATGTGCCAGCCAGGAGCACAGGGGGACATATTTCAGGCGCTTAGTCATGCGATCACATCGGGACCAGGCGACATTTGTTGTTCTACCGTGTTAAACAAAGTACATCATTAGGTCTTTTCCCATTGCTTTGACAACTGGAACCCGACAGGCTGCCACCACAGATTTTCCCAATTCTAATTAATCTGCTCTTGTTTTGCTGTTTCGCTTCCTGCTGGAAAACGTTAGTTTATAAGGCATGAAGGTTGATACAATCTGTGGACTGAAGCTAATCCAGGGACTGGCTCAGTCCTCCTTCTGCTGTTTGCTGTTATTCATTCTTTTTTTCAATCTTCTTTGCTCTTTCTTTTTCAATTTCTCATTTTCCCTTTGTCTGAGGACGAACTACTAAAGCTTGAAATGATAAATTCTCCAGCCTCCACAATGTAAACACAACTGCCTCCCTGTCAGCACAGAGATCTGTTTGAGGATGAGGCACAAACTGTGAAGACAATAAAACAGAGCACAGATGTCATGAACAAAAACATTCGTACTCAGGTACTTTGGGGACATGGGTTCAGTTTAAGCAGCATGCTATCTGGTCAGAGTTCAGGTCAGCATTGGGCTCAGCCTTCATCACATGGGGTCTTTAATCCATGGTTCGGTTGAGTCCCAGATTAGTGCTATTGTTACAGTCTGCTTGGTGGGTTGATTGGGATTGAAGCTGACTTCTATGACAACCTGTCATGACCTGTGCTAATCTCTACATCTATTTTGAATGTATGCCTGGCTGCTCTCATTGACAAACAGCCCTGTGGTATGAACTTGCGAGGTCTGATCAAATTTGTTTTTAATGTCTGATATTAACGACTGAATTTCATCTCAAAGGATCAGATTCATCATTTCTGTGACCTCACCCGCCCTTCTGGAAACACCAAGGTTCACATATACAGCCAGCAGTTTTATTAATGGACACTGTAAAATAAAACGGCAGCATTACTCTCTTCATATGTATTGGCTGTTTTGGCTAAAGGGAGAACCTCATGACTACCTTGGAAGTCTCGAACCAGACATAACTTATGGGTCCAAAGAGCATCCATTTAGAAACCGTGAATAACAGGAACGAGCATTCATAAAAATCAGCCAAAGAAGCCAAGAAAAGCGAGTTTCACAGGCAAATTCCTGCTCTATGACCGAATGTATTAAGGTCTCAACCTGTTGACCCAGGCAGTTATCAGTATTTTGACTGTTAGGGTTTTAAAACTCTATTTAGCTTTTATTAAGTTTATCAAAAAGTCAAGAGAGTTATGTAAGACTTCCATCATCTCATCTTTGAAGTGTGGGTGATTAATCTGACCTTCAGCCGGCAGCAGTTGACCACCCACAGCAGAGACTGCACATGCATATATGAGGGCCTTTTATCAAACAAGTGCAGCTACACAAGGCCAATTCAGATGAACCGGTTTCTCAGAAGCAGCTTTTGAAGATAAGACGTTCTCTGAAGTCAGAGTGCAGTAGATTGCTCTGATTGGGCTTCTTATCGTATTGCAGCGTAGGCTACAGGGGTCAACATACAAAGGAGAAGAGTTAAATTAACGCCTATTATCAATTAGAGAAAAGTTAATGTGCTATTTCAGCACAAAAAGTTTCTAGAGGCAAAGTTAGAAACGCTGGACAACATCTTGATAACAACAACAAAATCCTGAAAAAGCAAGATTTTGCCTTCTTGCAGAAAAAAATCAGGAAAAAAGAGGAATTGAGCAGCAGCTAAATGGGACAGAGACGTCAAAAGCTCCAGTAAATATTGTGGGTAACTGTCAGCTCTGCTTCTTTGGAACCCGAAAAATGAGCAACTGAAAGGGAGGAACATCTTGAAACAATCACTGAAGAGAAAGCATGAATAATAGAAAGATACATTTCCACGCTTGTCAGCTGGTTGACACACTGTCGGAAAATTACTGTGTCCTTGTCTTCAGGTATTTTTTATAATGAAAAATGTCTCCCAGCTCACTTACTACCTGACACCATCAATGGACCAATCGCAGAGATTAAAAAACGTGTTGAACTCGCTGAACCGGTGGATGAGGCCTATTCTACATGTAGTCATAGCTGTCCAATGGACCGTAATGTTGTTGCACTCCATAGGCTTCAGTAAGCATTGCCCTTTGGATTATGACACCATTAATCAAGTCAGTGACACAGCTCGAGTAGGCTGTCAGGAAAGATACTTTTTGTTGGTGAAAGTGTCAGCATCATTTGCCTTGTTAACGGATTAAGTTGTGTGTTTTTCCAGAGTCTTTCAGCCTGAGTTTATTTGTTCATGTCTTTTAATTCAGGCGACTGTACACTAACATCACCAACAAATACACATAGCCTGAACTCTCCAGAGGAAGACTGTCTGCAGGGCTGACACTGTGGGTGGTTACTGCGTCATGAAAATACAGTTTATATTCTGCAACAAGCCAAGTTTGTTTTTACGTACAGATGTCTGGGTGAGCTGGCAGTCATAGTGGCTTCTTCTGCTTACGTATTTACAGAGCCTGAGCAACAAACAAGTCTGCGACTAAAGCATTCTTCCAAATTCTTAGGGAGCCACATTTACCATAATCACAGGCCACCGTACCATTCTCCACTTAGAACCCTGAAGACCAATTAAAACAGCAGCCCCAGGTGCTTATTGGCTGCTGAACTCTGACCCCCAGCCAAGGCTAATTGAAGTCTTGACCTGGTTCCCATGGGGGCCAGACGTACAGCTATGAATACTTTTATAGAGGCCCCTAGGGGTCTGTGGCAGCATGGAAACATGTGGGCAGTAAGTTTTTATCACAAACATGCCATTACATTTTATTGAATGTATGTTTCATGATGGGTAGACTGCATATACCAGTATGAGGTGGGTTAAATCAAATGAAGAACAATGTGAACTACACATATCCTTTGACATACTTTAAAGCTTACCTTGACAGTGTGTGAGATTCATCCTTTTGAAACCTGTTGGACATTCCACTTGTCCGTTTGCAATCACTGCATAAGCTGCAAACAGAAAGAGAAAGCAGAGCATTAAAATGATCGGACAGTGCCGTGCCTCTCTGTCACAATACATTGCATTCAACACAAATAGAGGAGAGAAGCACAGCTTTAGGAGGAGTCCATATAACTTACAGATGTGAGCATCTTGGCAAGCGGAAAAATGAGGGGACCCACAGCTGGGCCCTGGGGGACCCCAGAGTGAGTGTATGGAAATGGATCCCCATCAACCACATTTATAAGACAGCACTGCCATCCAGCAAAACGCAACACTAACACTTGACGTCATTTATAATCATATTACCTATGACTCTCCAAAAGCCCAAGGGACAGATCAAGGAAGTGCTTACATCATAAATTTGTTGAGGAAGCCAATGTGACAGCCATGACCTTTTTCATCAACAGCAGTGCAGATCTACTCAAACAAGAGACTAATACATCAAGTTAGCACAACAGGAAGGACGACTGATGTACACCTCACAGGAAGGGGATTGGTGACAAACTTTCTTTTGCTTGTTTTGTTAAAGAATAAAACCTCATGGTGTGCGCATCATGTGTGTACACTAGAGGTTCACAGAAGTGCAGCAGTAAATAACACAGTCAGTCTGTTAATGCCCCAGTGCAGCCGTGCTGACAGAGGCCTCAAAACATGATCTCATTACTCATTCTGCAGCCAGTCAAGGCCCATGCTCCATTAAAACTACAGAGGGGTCAGTGTGACTGTCTTATGGCAGAGGGTAAGTCTAACTCTGTGTTTGAGTGTGTGTCTGTATCTTTGTTTGACAGAGAGAAAGATGTATTGTGATTGAGGTATCTCAAACTGCATGATTATTGGCAGCAGATCTTCCCATGACATATACTAAGATAAAGAATTTTCCTTCATATCATGTTGACAGGACATTATCCAACAATTCTGGAAGAAAGAAAAAGCTTTCCAGTGAAAAAACTTGGAGAAAAACAAAATCTCTTTAAGAATGATGCAACTGTTTCTCACTGTTACAGTCCATTTTATTAACAGTCATAAATCAGACTGCGTAGCAATGATGGTAAAACCGTGCTAACATGAGAGTCGTGTGTCTGTTAAACACTTGAAGCGGAAACACACAGGAAAATGTTTCAGCCAAGATTTTAGAAAATATTTGGTATGTAATGTTTTGTTCAATTTTAACCTGCATCTGTGTGTGCAGCAACAAACTGTGTTCACAGACAATGGTTGTTAGAGGTGATTTTGAGCCCATGCTATTGCAGTGACTTCCACTACAGAGTCATGTCTGTTTTTAATGCGATGCTGCCTAAGACCCTGAAGATCATGGCCAACCACTATTAGTTTTTTGACCTTGTCCCTTTAGTAAAGAGATTTCTCCAGATTCTCTGTTGCTTTGTAATGTAGATGATGAAATCCCCAAATTTGTCACAGTTCTTCTCTAAGGAACATTATTCTGAAGTTGTTGAACAATTTTCTAACACAGTCTCTTCCAAACTTTACTTCTGAGAGACTCTCTGGAATGTCTTTCTAAACCGAGTCATGTTATTAACCTGTTGGAAATCAACCTATTAAGCTGGGAGACGTTCTTCCAGGAGCAGTTTTTTTTTGGTTCACGGCCCAACTTTAGTTTTGTTGTCTCTGTCCCAACTTTTTTGAAAAGGTGTTGTTGGCATCCAATTCAAAATTCAAATTATATTTCTTATAAAAGAATACAATTTTTCAGTCTCCATCAAAATCTGTTTCTATCAACAATTTACACAGTGTCCCAACTTTTATTGGAACCTGGGTTGTACAAAAAAGTTGGTAAAATTACAGCTCAGGCTTAAGACTTTTTAATCCACACAGATGGATGAGCTTTTCTGCTTTTCCAAAACATTAAACAAGACTTCATTCATTCTTGCTTGCATCATCATCATCTAATAAGAGTTCAGAGAAATCATGGTCTCCAGCATTTTGCCCTCGCATTCAACAGTCACAGGAACAAATTACACTGATGACATCTTTGGGTGTTCACCATAGCCAGAAAAAATATGGTTTAACCAAAGTGCATCAATCGCTTTCAACTTGCTGCCGACAGCGACAAAAGGGTCGAATCAGAGATGACGCATGTAAGAAACTAGGGTCACACCTTGCCAGTGAAGAAAACATATCTTCAACCCTGGCAGAGTGCCTTGGGAAAGGAAGGAAAAATGAGCTGTGTCTGCGACCAGAGCCTTATAAAACCGTGGTTATCTGGATTCACTAGGACATGTTGATCTCATCCTTTAAACCCATCTATCCTCTTCTGATAACTATGCCAACAATTATTGGAAGCAATGCAACACACATACAGTCAATTTTCCAGTGCTATCTTTGTTTTAGAAGCTCAGTCATTCATTTTTAAAAGTTGGTTGCTGGAAAAATTAGGTACTGTGTTGGTTGAGAATTCAAACCAGGAAGCCCAAATACAAGACCCTCAGCCTTCAAAACTGACAAGATACCAACACAGACATCTAGGAAACAGATATTGTCAAAACAAAACCCAGCAATCTGTCATGAGTTTGTCATTTTCCCAGGAGAGACTGGAATGTTTGCCACATGGAGGCTGTCTGGGAACATCGCCCTGGACGCTGAGTTATGTTTTGGTCCTGCTGTGATCCAGCAGACCAGGACGGGTCAATGTACCTGAGGGTTGACAAAGCAGAAGTGGGTCAGCATGAAGGGGGCAACGGGTAAAAGGGGGGAACTGTGTCAAAGAGACGGCCCTGTTTCTGTCTGCCCACCTCCTCATCTTCCTCTGCACCCTCCTAATCCTCATTTCAAAGTTTCTGAGTAATGAGTTGTTGTGGTAGGTCGGTGGGCACGCCCTCCTGCAGCGCAGGGATCAGGGAAAGTCTGGACTGAGTGACAGCAGGGCGCACATGCCAAGGGGAGCTCAGTGGGGGAGGTCCGGGTGTCTCAATAAAGCTTATTAGCAGGGAGGTGAGGACCTCTGTGGTGGTAAAAACTTCAACATGAATCTAAGAGACAGCTCATGTTCAAATTCAGCTTCTCTTAAAATGTCTTGAGAGGAGAGGTAGAGAAAGATGTTGCCTTAAAAAGCTTCAACACTTCGTTGTTATGTAAGAAGTACCGCACTGATATTTAACAGAGATGTAGAGTTGGTATGCTTCCACAAACACCAGGCACATTCACAGAACATGTTCATAAAACTTAATTTGCACATAAGATCTAATTTGGCAGACTTGACTCAACATTTCTTGGATCGCCTTGCATCTCAACATGCTTTATTTTTTTTATCATCGTTCAGTTTGCTCGAACTTTATTGCTCCCATAAAGCAATTTGAATTAAGTAACGTTTGAAAACCAGCTGCTGAACTCAGCGTACAGGTCCTTCTGTTTGACGCAATTCCCTCCACACCTTGAACCAAGCCTTTGGACCCCAAAATGTGAAGTACAAGCTTCTTTCAATTTTTGTAAAAATTACAGCTAGGTTACAGTATCCCTAGTGGGTTTAAAGATGTTTCTGTTCTCATGCTTGTTTCTACAGTCACTTGTGTTAGAAAACAGAGTAACACAGGCAGTGGCTTGCAACAGTGAGCCCAAGCTGCGCATCATTAGTGTCACCCCTGGTTACAAAGACTGTAGACCCAGACTGGTCTGGATCCACTGAAGCTTTAGACAGAACCTTCCAATTGTTGTCCATCCATTTAGCCCTGTTCAACAAAAGACTTTGTCACCCCTTACTAATTTATTGTCCGTCTCCATTCAGTTGTGTTTTGCATTCCACTGGCAACTGTTCAATAATATTTGCTCGAATTCCCTGACCCGAAAGTGTAATCCAGAGTCCTTGGGGCTTCTTTATTTGCGGTGCAGTCCAACATAAAAATCTGAATAAACTCCTTTGGTTTCTCACTGAAATGGAAGTAAAATTTGCTCCATGCAGGGCGCTGTTGATCGTATTCAAATGAAAGAAGGGCTTATGCAAAATAAAAGACAAACTAAAGCAGGAAGTAGGCGGGAGGCTGAGAAAGTGGAGAGTTTATACTCATATGGGTTTCTCAGTAGTGCGAAATCTTGAATTGGTAATTTGGAACAATCACTCTGCAGACCACCCGGCCCTGAGACTGTTCTCCAAAGACGGTTGAGAGGTCTGTTCCATCAATCACAGAGCTCAGAACTCCTCACCACGTTTCCCCAGGGACCTGGCTGGGAGGCAACCTCAGTGTTTGGCTTCAACCCTTAACTGGCTGGCAACACGTAGCAGACAGAAGCGAGGAGGGATTGATGCTATTGACAGGATAGGAGCAGTAAACAGCCTTCCTTTCCAGTCCATTAGGGGTCATTCTATAGGAAAACAACCAACTCAAACAAAGTGAATGTCTCCTCAAGTACTTTTTCAGCAATTTACTTTCTGACATCCTGCCACCGTACAAACTGGTGCCACTGAGAGAAAACCCAAGAGCAAACCGAGCTCTTTAATCACAAAGGAAGGTTTTCAGGCCTCTTGAGCCATTTTCTTCTTGGCCTTTGAGTCAATTCTTGATTGGACAACAGAGATTAAAAAGAAGTTATTCACTTTCAAAAAAGAAAGTCTCCTTGGCACACGCCACTGATCCAATCTTGCATGTGTTGCATGCTCTGTGAAAACATGTGTCTTTAGTAGTGAAGCAGAAAGATCAGTCAGGACACATTGGACTATTATAAATATTCCTCTGCTGATACGAGACAATGACCTATATCCAGTGTCCATGCTACAAGATATTTGCTAAATCTAACAGTCTTTGCTCTTTATCTGTGTCGTACTGCTTCACTGTTGTGATCCAGCAACAAATGTGAAGCAGCAAGTAAAAGCTTTGATAGAGATTATTTAATTTCTCTATGACACTAAATCTTTACTCAAAACACACTTTTCATTGTCTCTATTCACGAAAGAATGCAAGTCAACATATCTGTTTGTAGTTTGACAATTCTTCTTAACGCCCTTCTCCAAGATGCTGATGGCAATGAAGCCCGCATCAAACGTACATTTAAAACAGATCCACATTCCTCTATAATCTTCAATTCGCAGAGGAATATTTTCCACCTGGGCTAGTTTCCAAAAGAAGGCATGCCACGGTACATTCCCAATAAATATGTGCTTAACGTAGCTTGTATCCTATTAAGAAATGCAACACAAACTTTGCATCCATCTGCTTCCAACTTGGATTGATTTCTCGTAGTGGTTAGGTCTGCTTAGCCCTGATTGGCCACAATGCTGCCTGGATAATAGATTCCATCGTTCTAGTTGTGAAGGGATAAACTAAGTCAACATCAATGAATCAAATGCTGTCAATGATACGTGACGTCTCTATCTTATAATCACCACGAAAAGCTGCTTTGGAGCTGTTCCAATGCATCTGTTCTCTCGCTGACTATTTCTGAGGGAAAGTCATGCATCTCTGGTTTATCTTGGTCATTAACAAGTGTTCACGTTTGATCAGCGCTAATAAAAAGTAATAAGTGCAATATTTGGCCCCTCAATGGATGTCAGATCAAATGTCTGGGGAATAGATGGGAGATTTGGAAGAGATGAGTTCATGTGGGAAGATCTTGAAGTTGCGGAGCTCTGTGGGCCCCCTCCTCCTTTGCCTCATCTGACAGTATTGATCCAAACCTTATGAAGGATCGCGTCCTCATTACGGAGAGACGGGGGAGCCCAATAGGCAGACAACTCCCACAGACAGGGGTGGAATAGAAGGCGGAGCTTAGGCAGCATCAGGCAAGTGATGTAATGACGACCTCAATGACCTCAGGAGGCAGAGCAGAAGGAAGCCAAAGCTCCTGTGGGTGTGGAGGTTTACTTTAGGCCCAAGGGACTTCTGATCTGGCTCCCTGGGAAGCCTCCCAGCATCGCAGACGGGGAGAGGCACAGAGAGGGAAGCTGCCCAGCAATGACAGATGTAGAGACAAATGGCTTGTGGGATTCCATTAGCTGTGAAACTTACAGTGAGGGAGGGGATGCCAGCACAATTACAGAAAGCCATGCCAGGGCTGAAATATAGGTCAGACTCAGGCCACAACTAATGGCCCTCAGTTTTGGACTTGGGGAACCTCAGAATGTATCTTTGAGCACCGGGTCTGTGATTCTGGAGAAGGTTGAAGATATTCAAACTGAACAACCAAACAAATATATCCTTTTTGTCATGAACAGGCACTGTCAGGGAACCCATTCCAACAAGAACCATTAACCAGTATGTGGCAAACTCTAGAGAGCCTGCTGCTGAGGGTAAATTAGCCAGAACATGGCGACAACAGTTCTTATCAAAATAATGTGTAGCGCCATTCCTATTCCATTCAATTCCATTCCTAGATGTTGCTTGTTGCTCATCTACAAGGTCAGGTTATCGCACAAGTACGGATCTTTCCCAAAGAATGGACAGCTAGCTGGCTGCAAGGCCAGAGCTACGCATATATGCTGTGTAGTTTTGCATTAATTTATACAACTGGCTACACACATAACTAACAATACTCTAGGCATCTTACTGGAGGATACATCTAGAGGGCACACCAGAGAGCTAAACAAGAGGCATGATCGAACTTGTGAAAGTTACTGTTATGTTAATTCTGGGTCTCAGTGGCCAAAGGGGCAAAATCCTGAGCCAGCTGAGACAACTGTTGGCTGATGGAAACAACACACCATTGGCACCGCCCCCACTCAGTTCTTCCAACAGTTTCCCCGCTGCTCAGACGTGACAGTCCCGTAATTGTTTCCACTTAGTTTCAAAGGTTTCTACGTCAACTCCAGAAAATTCATTAAAATTAATTGCAAACTTGTGAACCTGATCGTGGTCAGCTTGACTTTAACACTCTCTGCCATTGTTGTCCCTTCTGCTGTGTTGACTGTCACATCGCATCTGCATCTACAGTGCCTCTACTGTGTATGTGTGTACTGCATTACCGCATTCATTTCTTCAGGACATGCACAGCCAACACGCCAATCAGATGCAAGAAACACCTGGCAGCCATTGGACACAGAGTTAAAAGCAAGTATGTTTCTGGCCTAAGGAGACATTTACTGACAATGTAAACAAAAGTAATGGAAGGGAATCGATTCCAAGCTGACCAACATTTTGTTCAGCCAACACCTATTTCCTATTTGTGGTCCTATATGATCATTTTACAAATATAAGTAATGGTCAAAGCTTCCCAACTTTTAAACCATATGTGAACTACGATAATTGGGTTACTTAAAAAATGTGCTCTGTTTCCTTACAGCTTTTAATACTCTCAGCTTTTTCTATTACAAACATAAGGCAGATGGTCCTCCAGTTTTGAACTACATCCTCATTTTCACTTCACTCAACAAGTCTCTCACACGTAAGGACATTTTAACCATCTGAACATCAATCCATATCAGGAAAATTACAATCCCAGATTGAACAAGCTTCAAATTCAGAGTGTGGTACGGAGTTTTTAAGACTCCACCTCATCATCAGAGCAAGAGCTGACTGCAGCCTCTTTTGGTTGGTCTGGATCTCATTACCACCCAGGAATCCTCAGCATGCAACTTTTAAAGGCACTGGCTCCTAAAGGCTTCGGCTCCCACTGTGATGGGACACGCTGGCATTCGTGCCTCCATAACATCAGGACTCATTCACATTAAACACACGCACTCACACATTACACACACACACACACAATCTCCTCCCTTATTGCTGCAACAGTGACACAGAGTCCTTGGTGTAGGGTCATAAATAATACCCGGCTATGTAATGCCATGAGCTTTGTAGAACATCATACGTATTTACAGCTATAGATAATGAGTCGATAATATGTGTATGAACAGCTGTGCTGATATTAAGTCTATAGTATATAATAATACTGACAGTGAGTGGGTATAGAATAGGAGAGTAGAGGTATCTGAGGTCAATCCAGGAAGTAAAATTATACTAAAAGTCTGTCGACAACCAAACTGTATCCATCAAAGTCTCCTCATGCTGTCATCAACTATAAATGTAATAAAATGAATGAAGTAGCATTGCAACATAACCAGCCATAAACTGACCAATGGTAGTGTTACACCCTTTTATTCAAGCAGGCTTTCATGACATCATTATCACATACTCAGCAAGAGACACAGGAGACTCCTATACAGGGTTATGAGTTTTCCTCACACTTCCAGCCGACAACTGACCCACTGACTGTGGAAAAAAGTGGAGGGCCTAATTTTTCAGAGGCTCTTGTCCTCAGGTTGTATATCACTCCTGTCATGCACGTATGAAAGCATATCTGACCCAGTAAGGCGGGAATGCAAATGAAAGATCCAGCCAAGTGTCTAAACTTAAAACAATAACACTCCAGAGAGGAATTCAAAGCATTTCGCTTATGAAAGATTCTTCCAAACTTCTAGGACACAGTACATGACTTCATTTTGACTTCATTTTTTCCTCTCTTGCATTCTACCTATCCTCTCTTTCCTGTCTGCGTGTGACCTGGGACCTGGACCGACAGATTCAGATAATGGGGGAATGGGGCATTTGCTCTGCTTCTCCCCCAAACTTCAAAGAAAGGAGCAGAAAAAAAACATCTGGAAGCCAAGAGATCATGCCGGGGACTTGGGAAGAGCAGGAGTCTGGCATGCAGAGAGAGATGGAGAGTGGAGGAGAAAAGGATGGATCAGCAGCTATGATAGATGGAGGAGTCAGAGAAAGATGATGTCTGCTTCTGATTAAGGTCAGGTCAGATATAAAACAGGCATTGACATCTTCAGGTATCACTCTAATAAGAATGTATTTTATAAAAGCAGTGTCCCCATGTGCCTCTAAAGCCTGCTTTCAATTAGATCCTTAAAAACAAGCCCTTTACCAGCCCTGGGATATAACCCTGCCCTCAAAAAACACACAGAGCTGTCAGGCCTACTAAGAGCCTCCATCTACAGTGAAGGGTGTCACCACCCACCCAGCCTGCCGGCGTTCAACCACCCTGCTGCATTTTCTCAAAACCTACCGCAGCTCTGGTTGGGAAGCAGCTGAACTGTGGCTGATCGTTTTCTCACTCTTTTCATGCCCACGTTGGCTCAATTTGCCTGCAGGGTGGGTGGCACTCTTGCCAGGCTCTCATCTTTATGCTAAATGTGTTTTCATTTGCTTCCCGCTCTTGGATTTATGGTAGCCAGAACAGTTTCTTTTTTACAGTTGGGTGCTTATAGGGGCTAGCCACACAGACCTTTAAGAAACTGATGAAGACTTTGCTTAATATCTTCAGTCACCAGTACTAACCATTTTCACATGGTGGGAACAGCATGCTTTGGAGGGGGAGCTCAGAAGCTGGTTAAATGTTGTAGCTGTGTCTTGAGGTTGTAGATGTATAAACTTTGTGAATCTGACAGTTGTCATCCCCTTTGATGATAAGCAACTGAGAAGGGAATGAAGCTACATTTCAAGGTCCTTCCTATCTTACGTTATCATTGAATGTTAAAATAACCTTATAACCAGCTGTGTTAATTACTTGATTGTGATTGGTCAAAAC